>NW_021133204.1:0-1080 GCF_004193835.3 Ostrinia furnacalis | reverse complement strand
TTATATTCAAGCTATTATGAATAACAATCTTTAATCTATTTAGAATTTAGAATAATTATATGTAGTTTGGTTTTCGTTTGTCCTTTATAATTCTATCCTATCTGCAGTATCATAAGGTCAACTAATTGACAGATATGGAATTAAGTCCGCCATTTATAGTTTTTCGAAACAATAATAATGATTAAATAAATAAATAAAATCAAATTGGTTTCGGTTTTTCGTGTAAAGTAGACATTATTATGAAGTTTTATTTAAAACCGTCATAATATTTATTTTTAAATTCGCTCTTATATCGGAAATGGTATCTTCTAGTTCGAAGATATCAAAACTTTTACTTGCTTAAATAATAGTTTCATAAATTGTGTGCATTAAATTTTGAGGCCACGAAAAATTATTTTATTTCATTAAAAAATACCATAATTCATTAAAAATATGTGAAGAAATGGTATATTACATATCAAACACCATAAAACATTAAATGTTCGTTTCAGCCAAATGACGTCCACTGCTGGACAAAGGCCTCCCCCAAGGTTTTCCACAATGAACGGTCCTGCGCTGCCCGCATCCAGGCTCTTCCCGCGACCTTTACCAGATCGTCGGTCCACCTAGTAGGAGGCCTGCCCACGCTACGTTTTCCAGCCCGTTAAACATTAAATATTTAAGCCAAATTACAATTTTCCCTTGCATAATACCTTACCTGGGTGTTCCGTTATGACCTATGAAAACCTATGAAATTATGTAAATTGTCCTTTATTACCTTGGTTTTGTAGTTTTGTAAAATAAAAATAGACTTACGCCCTGAGTAACTTGCCTAGGACGAATATTTACGGGGCGTAAAGGTCTTTTTATTGTGATTTTGAGGGCGTAAAGGAAGTCTATCTCAGTAAATACTGCCCTAGTCCAGTTTTTCAATACTTCCTCGGAAAATGCTGTGAATTCTAAGCACTTTCTTCTTAGGTCATATTTTAATAGCTCAAAAAACAAAAAAGTTATTGTCGAATAAAAAAATAAAAAATCGTTTTTTGCTTCTCCTGAAAAGTCGTACTTTGTCCTTTACGACCTTTGAGCCCAGAGGTATCG
>NW_021133203.1:0-146414 GCF_004193835.3 Ostrinia furnacalis | reverse complement strand
TTTTATTAAAATAGTATGAATGATTACTCCCTTATTTTATTTCTAACCCCTTAAAATTACCCCGTATTTGGGTGCATACTTACAAATATTTCGAATTGAATAAATGAAGAGCATTCACAATATTTCGCCAATGTATAACAAGCCTTATGGCCTTACTATTTCGTTACTACTATTTCGTTACGTACATTTTTTTTGAGAAATACTCGAATAATATTTCCCGTTTTTGCAATATTTCAATTTTCTGCTCCGCTAAAGCCTTCCTCGATAAATGGGCTACCAACACAAAACATTTTTTTCAAATCGGACTAATAGTTTCTGAGATTAGCGCGTTCAGGCAAACAATCAAATTATAGATAGAAATGTATTACTGTCTCTATACACGAATTCATGTCAAAATGTTTACACTGTCCACATTGGACTATTAATTTTAGCTGCAAAATAGCATCCATTGCAATTCCTAAGATGCCAATACTGTCGTCTGTACATAAGTAAGTACATACGTACATAGATTTTTGGGTAAAATGTTTTGGAAGTTAGGTATTCTTGCACATTATGTTAGAATAGTAAATTTTCTTTTTCTGGAAAATGATGGTCATCGTTATATCTAGGCACCTGCACTGCCTATTTATTTATTTATGTCATCAACAAGGTTGCACCATTATGGACTAAAAGCCAGATCTACGATTGTAAAAAAACTGAAAGTGAGCGCATGAAGTTTGGGTCATCGTGCCTTTGGCAGCTACCCTAAAATGTTTGTCTGGCAATGGGTTGAAACCAGTTGAAACAGTCAAAACTACCTGGCTGATAAGGAAACAATATCTAATTATTGCCTAAATATGATTTAGAAGTAAAAGCTACCAAAAAAGCTTAATGTGATTCTTATTTTAGTACACACAAGCTAAATTCGTACAACCCTGTATGAGTTTAATAGAGGTAGCAGTACTCCCAAATATGGATAGATGGCGTTTTCTCGACCTTTGCAGGTTCCCATTCCCACCCCATCTGACCCAGTTTGCTAGTGGCGCTACTAGATGGCATTGTGCTTCTTTAGATCACGCAAACTAAGAATTTTTTTGGCTCCTTAAATACCTAATGGTTTTTAAACACAGCTGAATTAAAATGCTTTTTTAAATTTTTGTAATACCTCGCCCGCCTTGAGACGAGGTATAGATATGACTCAGTGTTAATACACTCTTTATCACTTCTACCTCCAAGTTTTGACATTTCTCTTGCAAGCCTGTCACGTGTCATGGTAATGAGGATTTTCGCGATTGAAAAATCCGCCAGATGGCATACGCAGACGGGAGGTCCAAATACTGCATGATTGGTTATTTTTGACATGACATTGACAGATTATGTCAAAATCCACCAGGGTAGGGTTAAAACTGGGACGTATAAAAGTGCTTTTTAAAAGCCTACTTGCAAAAATAAAGGAGTTTTTTTAGTATAACCTACTTATTACACAGGATTTCCAAAAATTAGTACGTAACCCTGACACCAGAGGTTAGATAAACATGAGACGAATCAAACAAGTCATATTTGAAAACCCATGAAACTTTTCTATGGAAATTATTAACTAAAATTGGTCAAATCTCAAACTTATGAAACTTGTCCATGGACGTTTTTTTTTTTTTTTTTTTTTTATTTATTATTCATTATTGAGCAATTACATATTTGATCCAAATAGCGTCCTAAATCCTCTTTAGGTTTGTCTAGACGCTATTGTATTTAGGCTTGTTCGATTCATAAAGTTATTTATTATACCTAGCGGAATAGAGCAACAAAGAACTGAGCGAACTAGATGTACATATAACCTCCTCCTTTTTTGAAGTCGGTTAAAAAAGAGATGCGTGATGCCGTCAAACAAAACTGTTTTTTAATCTATTAAAATTTGTCAGTTTGTTAGCACTTATAGAATTTAGAAATTAGAAATTTTGAACTCGTGAGATTTTTTCAGATTTTACGTGAGTAAAATCGTCGATGTTTATGAGAAATAGTGCTTCAGATAAGTGGTGACTGGTTCTGTGATTGATTAAATTATTATTATTGGAAACAGTTAAATAATCCTGCCCCCCTAGACAAAACGCACTTTTTGATCGAATCGAAAATCGAATCCGTCAAAACTCCATACAAAAAAAAGGCTTTAAAATGTGCACTTTGTCTAGACCCACTGATCACTGATACACAAATGACATCCAGTGTCATCCAAAATCGGTTTCTATTGACAGCTCGTGGTTGTTGCTCTATTATAATAACTTCATGGTTCGATTCTATTATAGAGTTTGAATTAGGTTGTAATTGCAATATTAAAAAGATGTTTTGTGACTCTTTTACGTTGATATCGTATTGTTACTTACTAGAAAAACTGCGTAACAACAATGTAAAATGCGTCAGCTCTCACGCAGGTACGCATCTCTTTTATACCGCTAAGTGTCACGTGGGACCATTATAAAACACATGTGAACACACCCTTTGTTTATAAAGCCTAGTTTTGCTGTTAATTTTATGCATCAGCTTTCTTTCGTTTAAGCGCTATATTCACCGGGACACCATGGCGGCGCAAGCGGTCGCCGCTACCAACAAAATGTATAGAGCTTTGCGCAACCAAACGGACAACAGTGTGCCTACCATGAGTTTACGTTAGGTGCGCTCGCTAGCGACTGCGTAAAAAAATGACATTTAAATGTATGACATATTGTGCAGCGCCCCTAGTGGCTACTTTCAAGAAATAAAATCTTCATAGAATTTCTTGACGTATTCGCTAGCGAGCTCACCTAACGTAAACTCATGGTAGGCACACGGGTGAGTAACTCTCTATAGAGCTGTATACATTTTGTTGTAGCCGGCGACTGGTTGCGCCGCCATGGTGTCCTGGTGAAATATAGCCCTAAGTCTAGACACTCTAGGTAGGTGAGTGAGTTTCTTGACTTATATCGATTTTCTATTGTTTTTAAAGTGATAATTTTAAAGGGAAAGAAGACTACGAGGATTTTTTCGGTAGTTTATTGTTGATTTTAAAAACTTTCATAAGCTGACTTGCACGATCGAGAGCTTCCTATGGGTTTAACGTGATTCCCACCTCTCGTTCCCACCGCTGCAACTCCTGTGTAGCCAGGATAAACAGCTTGACCGCCAATAACCCAGCCAGTAAAGGTCAAGTTTGTCCCGGGGGAAAGTTAAACTGTCATTGGACCCGCAACGAAATTAATCAGAAGAGTATAGGAGGAGTTTGAAGTTAAGGTTCGACTTCCTATGACTATAACTTTTTTTTTACTTATTCAACGTCAATTTTTCACGCATACTAATCTCATTCATAACTATAATTTCATTGTATCTATATAAAAATCGGTTTGTTTACACTTTTACAGTGTCATCGCGCCAAACAGAGCAAGCTATACTGGGTCGTGCCGTATAGTGAAAGTTAGAAAGAGAAAACTACACTTAATTAAATGTTAGCAATACGATGAAATTGTTTGATTTGGCGTGTCTGACTTTGTTCTTTCTATGCAATGTTAAATTTTCTAGACAAACGTGAACATGCAAAGTCTAGGATAACTTTAAATAGGTACAAAATATAGTCCACTGCTAAACATAGGCCTCCTCAAATAATTTCCACAATGGCCGTTGGTGGTGCGCATCCAGCGCCTTCCTGCTACCTTTAATGGTTTTTTTATTGGTGGTCAATGTTTAGATCCTGGCTACACAGGAGTTGCAGCGGTGGGAACGAGAGGTGGGAATAGTCCCGTACCTTTATGATCCTATGACTGAAATGATGATCACAAAAATATTTATGTTAATGATACCGGCAGAATAGAACAGAGCCACCTCAGTACTTCAATCTTCCCGAGGATGTCGAAAAGTTGACTTAACGGACTTGTAAAATCATCATCATTTCAGGATGCTGAACATAAGCCACCTCCAATGATTTCCAGACTGACTGGTTGGCAGAAACCTGCATTAACGATTTCTTGCTACTTTTATGAGGTCGTCTTTCCACCTTGTGGGTGGACGTCCTTCTCTACGCTTGCTGGTACGTGGCCTCCATTCCAGAACCTTGCTGCCCCATCGGCCGTCAGTTCTGCGTGCTATGTGCCCTGCCCATTGCCACTTCAGCTTGCTAATCCGTCGGGCTATGTCAGCGACTTTAGTTCGTTTACGGATGAAATGCGGAGCATTTCTGATTCGATCTCGTAAAGAAACACCTAGCGTAGCATTCCCAAAAAGGCTTCATACTTAAAAATAATATAATCATAACATTTCTCTTTAATTACTTTAGCACCAGTCCAATAAAATCATTAACTATCTAAATTAGTCTACACGAACAGAATGATATAACGTGAACCTGTGTGTTGACCTCAAAAATGGACTCGCCCAACGAATCTGGGCCAAAGTCGTTACGATTCATACAAAAACTTGAATGGATGGACATCTTAGAGCGGTGTACACACTTAACGACGAGGTTAGGAGTGGTTAAATAAATAACTTTTACTGCTAGAACTTTTTTTAGTTATGCCTCTTTGGATTAATGATTAGGCTCTTTATTTTTTAATTTATACTTATAATAAATCTGTAGAGAGGTCAATTCTGTACATGAAATATATTTCCAAAATAACTATCAGGGGGTGATTAGTGATCGATACTGATGCCAAAAATGCAATCAGTAAAATTTTTGTCTGTCTGTCTGTCTGTCTGTCTGTCTGTCCGTCTGTATGTTCATTTATAGAAACAAAAAGTACTCGACGGATTTTAACGAAATTTGGTACAATTATTCTTCGTACTCCTGGGCAGGTTATAGGATACTTAGGAATTCCCACGGGAATGGGAATTAGCGGGAAAATCCTTTTGTATGAAAAATCGAAACCGCTTAAATTAGACGCTTGAAATTTGGCATGCAGGTATCTTAGTAAATTTAAAGCTTAGTTACAACAGGATATTGCAAAATTCCCACGGGAACGGGAGTTAGAGGGAAAAAACATTTGTATGAAAAAATCTAAACCGCGTAAGATAGATGAAGGGGGTAAAACGGGATCCACGCGAAGAAGTCGCGGGCGGCCGCTAGTTAAATTATAAAATCATCTCTCTGCTCAGCTTCAGTTCGGAAATAATTATGAGAAAACACCATCTCTTCTCCAATCAAAATCAAATCTATCTTTATTTGAATAACTTGACAAAATCTAACTGCCTAAGGCGGGAACCGAACCCACGACCTTTCGCTTGCCGGGCGACTGCTCTTCCATACTGAACTACTTAGATACCGCCTTAGGCAATTCGATTTTTTCAAGCTTTTTTTAATTTAGTTTGAGAAGCGACTCTATTTGCTAAGAAATAATTACTATCTTTATTTGTTTAGGATTATTAGATTAGTTCTTACAAATTACAAATCGTCAATTGCATTATGTCTCTTTATTTTTTTAGTTTTTTGCCTACCAGCGCTTCGAAACAAACATTAAGAGTAGGCGCACACCGTTGATTTTTCGTCGGTCGATAGTTTAGTCGGGCAGTTGATCAGTATGGGCATGTATGGGAGTGCGCACACTACGCCGATTCAATTTGGCCGATTCTTCATACAAATTAAAATCGGGCACAACTATCGGCCAACTAGAAATCAACGGTGTGCGCATACTCTAAATTTGGCAAGTGCTGAGAAGAAGCGCCGAAACAAAGTCACAACTGTCTGCCGGTTTAAAAATAAGAAAAGTAGGGGGTTCGAAAATATTCCGAAGATACTGTTACCGCTTTGGTTTCATCAAATTCAGTCCAATAGTTTTACAAGTACTTGTAGAAGCATCCTTTAAATTTTGACACTTACGCCCTTATTCACAAATGATGCTTGCTCAAGCAAAGCTCTGTGATTGGTTCGTGTGTCACCCTGTGCGTCCACGCGCACTGTGAGACCTCATAGTAATGTTTGGATACGGGCGTTACCTACATTAGTTGTAGGTAGTTAGTTAGAGTTGAGTGTAATTTCGTAATACGAGCCTTTAGAAAAGGGACTTTACTCGTACCAGTAGAAAACCGTTTTCTGAATACAATTCCAAAGCGTTTTCACTTTCGGCCACCCACTCGCTTTCTACCGTTAGGTTTGAGCTAAGCGTAATACGTACTTCAAGGTCAGGCTAGATGGTGGTACGCAAAGTGGTTTATATTTTTAACATTTAGGCATTTGACAGGCCACGATGCAGAGGACATCTTTGTAAACTACAGGCAGGACGGTCTTTAACCTACTAGGGGCCCTGGGCATTTAAGGATTAAGGGGGGCCCTTCCTTATCATCTGGAAAAAGGTCTTATTAGCAGATGGGGGCCCCCTCGGTCGCGGGGCCCTGGGCACGTGCCCAAAGTGCCCAGTGGGAAAGAGGGGCCTGACTACAGGTGTTCCTGGGGGGTGTTTGCTAGGACCCATTCTTTGGAGGGTCGCTTTCGGAGTCCTCTGATTTATCAGAGCTGACTGAGCAGTGGCATGGAGCAGACCGTAACTCGCTACGGCGGGCCGGGGGTCATGTTCTACCGGGACCAAAGTGGTCTATTTACTTGGAGGTTCATTGGTAGATGTGAGGGATAGTAAAGGATTTTTTCCTGCATCCAGGAGGTTCAAATCCAAAAAACTTCGCAGCTCTATGAGACCAAATAGTTCGGAGAACTTTGACTTCTTAGAAAGTTGCTAAAGTCTAAAGTTACAATCGTGGCAGATCAACGTCAAAGTTGCAACGTCTCTTTTTAAGTAGAGGTCCCGAGTTCGATTCCCGTTGGTGACAACCTCAGATCATAGTTCTATGATCTGAGGTGACAACATTGTCAACATTTTATCAGCATTGTCGTGTTTCCAGCATTGTCGTGTTTCGGCAACTGGAGGTAAGATAACCAGTTCCGTAGTTGACAATTTTGGGTAAAGCTCGCTTCCACCACTTTTGCCCGAACATCAGTTAAAATAAAGTCGAAGAATTTCCGCTTGTTAAAAAGGAAAAGATGATTTCCTTATTTTAATTATAGCTCGATTAAAATTAACCTACATTAAGAGATTGTTTAAAAAGAAATACGACTCCGTATTCGAGCCTAGTTAACTATTGCATCGTATAGAGTGTCATGTACCGTACTCATAACACTTACAACATAGTAAGGATGCTTTGCATACGCTCGCGTGCACAGCACTGATTAGTATGCATTTCATACCAATGACCGTTAGGCTGATCATCAATCGAGTTTCATTAATAATGTATGTTTCAGCTGATAATTGATTAAGTTTATTAAAGCAGATGATGGTGAGGTGATAGATTGGAGTGTGAACTTTTACTGTGTTCATAATGGATTAATGGACATGAGCAAGCATCGTTTTTTTAAGTAATTTTCATCATCATTTCAGCCACAGGACGTCCATTGCTGAACATTGATCTCCGGTTGGTAGCGGCCTGCATCTAGTGCCTTCCTGCTACATCTGCCCACCTTGTGGATAAAACGCCTTGTCATGCTAAAATATCAATTATTGTTCATACTGATTTTTGTCGGCCCGACCAAACCAAAAATTTGCACTTAGGTTGAGTTGCACCACCTTACTTTAACCGTAACTATTATCTAACAATAATTCGATGGTTTTCGTATGGAGTTTGGCAGATTTTTGACGTTTGTTGAAGCTATTATAAGATGGTGCAACTCAGCCTTAGATTGCGGGAACTTTTAGAAGAAAACTCATCTTAACTAAATAATAATAATAACAGTTAAAATAACTGCACAGATTGGATATAGAAAGTAATATTAGCGACATTAGTAATAGGATCACGTGTATCCATGGGGACTTACTTTCTTCTATTAGAAAGTTCGATCGATTCTCGATAAGTGCGTAGATTTATAAAATAACAATCGCATAATCGATATTTGAAAGAAATCGATAGGTTCTTGCAACATGGAATAATCAAAACAGAACAGAACGCTGACTGTTTTCATCATCCGGGCATTTATTTATTTGCTAGCTTTCCGCCCGCAGCTTCGCCCGCGTGGAATTTTGTCTGTCACAGAAAAACTTTATCGCGCGCGTCTCTGTTTCAAAAACCGAAATAAAAACTATCCTATGTCCTTTCCCGGGACTCAAACTATCTCTATGCCAAATTTCATCAAAATCGGTTTAGTGGTTGAGGCGTGAAAGCTCAACTTTTGACTGATGCTCTTAGTCAATATCACTTTTGACTGATTTTTGCGGTGGCGAAAGTGGTTTAAACCAAGTGTGGCCGTCTTGTTGATGGCCTTTATTTACTTCTCAAGGACTTTTTGGCCGTTAACACACTAAAGTACAAAAATAATTACCTACATCATTTAGATCATTAACAGCTCTATATCTGTTAAAAACGATTAAACACAAAATATTCATTACTTAAACAAGTACAATGCACCCATGATTCACCGTCTCCAAATCTGGAGATAAGATTCTGAGAAAGAAATTCCGTTGTAAGTAGGGATGCGTACGCGCACTGCACTTCGGGACAGCTTAGGGCTTGTTTTCATGGATACATCCAATGCAAGAGCTTTTTGCAGGATTCCTTTTAGTAGTTTTAATATTAACGTTCTCACGAACATCCCGTTTCCAGTGTCCCGCAAGACAGTCTGTAAGAAATCTGGATTGCCGTGAGAACAAGCCCTAACCAACAGGTTTTTTAAGGTATTTTGCAATAAAATAGTTTTCGTGCTGAAGACTTACTGTGGTATAAAACTTGTTGTAATAGGTTTTATATTGCAATAAAATAATCTGCGACCGTGCTTGTACATTACAACTATCCGTCCTTGGGGCATTTGTTCATCAAAATGAAGATATACTCGTAAACCGGGACGTTCCGCAATAAAGGGACAGTGCTCAAACAACACTACGTTGGACCGTTGTACTTCTAAAGAGGTAATAAAGCGTTTCGACCCAAAATTAATCACTTTGATTTAAGGATCAACAGCTAAAATTGAGGTCAATTTTTATGTTTCTTTGAACTGCATATTTTATAATAAATACTTACTTACATTGTAAATAAAAATTGTAACTTAGGCTGGGTTTCACCATCAGATCTTACTTTAACTTTGACAAACGTCAAAAATCTGTGAAACTTCATACAAAAAGCACCGGTTATCGTCATAGTTACCGTTAAAGTTAGCTGGTGCAACTCCGCCTAAGTTAGAATTTTTTTGTTTATGGTATTTTTTTTAGTAGGATGAATGTTTAGGTACCTGTTTTAACATTGAAAAATAACCTGCCAGTTTTAAAATAAAAAGGATTAAAATTTTATTATACTGCTACAACATATTAAACTAAATAACCAATGCTTGAGATAAAATGCTATTTTGTACAATAAATTAAAACACTAAGTAACTGTAACGTATATTTTATTATAATAAAATGTTAAGTTATAAATTAAATGTAATTTCTTTAATATAATTCGATATTCGGGACATCACTTTCGATTACTGAAAAATTGGTGCTTAAAAATGTAGATTCATTTACACTTTTATTTTCAAGCTGGTTAATTTGACTAATTAAATGTAATAATCGATTATTAAGATGATGTTTATGAGTTACATGACATATAAACTCAATTAAAACCGGTTTAGAAGTTCAGATATAAAAAATCGTTGAAAAATCGACTTTATTACAATTACAAAGATGCCACAGTGTTTACTTTGATGTATCATCGTCTGTACACCAAGCATTATAACTTTCAACTTGATACCTCTGTTTTAAAGAATCTTATGGTTTAGGGTTGTCAAACAATAACGCCTGTATTCACAAACGATGCTTACTTAAGTGACGCAGCAAATCGAAAGCACAGCGTTGAATAGAGCTCTGTGATTGGTTCGTGTGTCACTCTGTGCGTCCACGCGCACTGTGAGACCTCATAGTAATGTTTGTGAATACGGACGTAAGAAACAGGGCAGGGTATTTTAGGATTCCGTAATTAAATTGTGCCCATGAGGCCCTAATATTCCACTTTGCAGTGGAGAGAAGTCAAACCTTATCCTTAAACTACTATGTTCTTCTGATTAATTTCGTTGCGGGTCCAATGACAGTTTAACTTTCCCCCGGGACAAACTTGATCTTCACTGGTTGGGTTTTTATTAGCGGTCAAGCTGTAGATCCTGGCTACACAGGAGTTGCAGCGGTGGGACTGAGAAATTGGAATGGTCCCGTAATGTTACAAAAGGTGGTAAGTATGGTATTATTAGAGCTAATATCCTATTTATTTAATATTGTAAATATTAAAGCTTGAAAGGATGTATCTTGTATTTCAGGCAATTAAAGACTAAGCATTGTTTATATAACAATAAAATATATGCTATTTTATAACGATATGTGACAAAATGAATTTCTATCGAATTGAATATAATAATATCATGATAGTTATAATTTTCCTGTATTATTATAATAATTATTGTAATTCGTATTTCCACTGGGTAAAGGAAATTACTATTGATTCCTAATTTCCTCGAAGAAAGTAAATTAATATAAATCAAAGTCTTTCAATTCGATTTAGTATTTGCATAATTTAAAAACTAAAACCAATTTAAAATAACAGCTAACAATATGGAAGCCAAATTGATTGGAAGTCGCTTATTTAAACTAACAACGTTTGTTTAAAATCTTAAATAATTAGGAGAAAACTAACAGAAATTACTATAAATGAAACTAATTATTTGTAAAAGCACGGAATATTTAAACAAAGCCTAATGGCCGGAAATTAAAAAAGGTACTGCCATTTTTGTCTTTTATTTCTAAATAAGCAATTTAAGCGCAAAAAATGTTTTTATTTATGACATCACATTGGAAACTTTGAAATTATCAGCGTCTTTCTCTTGAATCGCTCTATCTATTAAACCGCATCAAAATCCGTCGCGTAGATTTAAAGATCAAGCGTAAGTACATACGGAAAACGCAAACGTGGTCGACCCAGGCAAACTTGGCGGCGCACTGTAGCGGACGAGGCGAAGAAGATCGGCAAGACCTGGAGCGAGATCAAGCGAGAAGCTCAAGACCGAACGAGATGGAGGACTGTTGTGGACGCCCTCTGCCCCATCTAGGGGACATAGGAACATAAGTCATGTAAGTACATAGGGACAGACAGCGGTAAGCGACTTTGTTTTATACTATGTAACAATAACGATGACTAATTTTAGGTACCTACATTTATTAAAAAACAAAGTTCTGGTTAAACTTGGACTGGAAATTCTAATCACACGTTAGAATATCAAATAATATGTATTACTCTTATATAGCACTTACAAACTCACTGTACTAATTTTCACTTTTAGTAATCCAGTGTAATCAGCATAAAATTTATGATACCGTGAAGTAAAACGGGACAGCGCCATCTCTTAATCAAATCCAGAGCTAAACCTACAAAGTCTTAAGTTTTGTTCGTTGTCCTAGGTAAATAAAAAAAAATACTTTAAAATACGTGCTTTCGAAACCTTAAAAGCCTACCAGCCCTACCCAAATCGAACCAGGTCAGTTCCTTGGGAACAGGTATATTTGGCGACCGGTCGGACTTGCCACTAATAAGGAACGAGCTTAAAGTTCGGCCGCGAAAGCTTTAAAACGTGACGAACGGCATGAAAGTCTTTTGTTAAAGCTTTTTTATTTTTAAGGATCTTGTTGCAGCGAAATTGTGAGCTTTTTTAAGATTTTGTTGCAAATAGTTTTAATGTAATTTTGCTGAAATTTTAAGCTTTTTTGATAACAAGAATTTGCAGTTTTGATGTAATTTTGTTCCTAGCACATAATTTTATTTTATTATCCACGGAGGATGTGAGAAATTGTGATTTTGTAAAGAAATATCATGGTTTTTAGGACTGGTCCAAGAATAAAAGAGGTTGTACAATTTAATATGTATTTCTACCTAAGCTTTAAAACATGCTTTTCTTATTTTATGCGCAATTTTTAAACTGGCATTATCTACACTATAATCTTATACTTTACTAGCGGCCGCCCGCGACTTCGTACGCGTGGATCCCGTTTTGCCCCCTTAGGGATGGAATTTCATAAAATCCTTTCTTAGCGGATGCCTACGTCATAACATTACCTGCATGCCAAAATCCGTCCAGTGGTTTGGGCTGTGCGTTGATAGATCACTATGTCTGTCAATCAGTCAGTCACCTTTGAGTTATATACATATGTTTAGATTTTAATGTATATGTATGTGATGTGTATTGTGTATGTAGTTAGTAGTTTAATATATATCGTAAATGTCCCTACATACGAGTACTTAAATATCCAGATAAATGCTTGTGTTTATCACCCTACCATTTGCTCTATATGGGAATTGATTCCGCATTGATTTAAGATTTGGCTTCGTTGTCAGGTAATTCATAAATTAAGTCAGCTAGTTTTCATTAATAGAAAACTTATAAATTTTCAATGCAACTCAAGTTTTCTTCCTGTGAAAATGGTATAATAACAGTCTATTAAAGTATTAAACAAAACTCGATGGAGTTCGCTCATAACAGAGTGAAATCTTAGGAAAAGAGGATGTCGTTACTCCGAAAGAGTTTATGTAGGAAATTAAATAATATTTGCATATAAAATAACTGTCATTCAGTCAGATTAGAAATTCATTAATTATAATATAATTATAGTAATCAAGGAATTATAAGTAAATTGATTATACATAGCTGACAACTAAGCTGAGCTTGTATGGTACTGGTGACTTTATAACGGAATAACACACTTATTTTATACACTAGCTGTGCCCGCGACTTCGTACGCGTGAAAACCCGTTTTTGCAACATTTTTCATTTTTGCTATGCACCTATAATTCGTAGCGTGATGGTATATAGCCTATAGCCTTCCTCGATAAATGGGCTATCTAACACTGAAAGAATTTTTCAAATCGGTCCGGTAGTTCCTGAGATTAGCGCGTTCAAGTAAACAAACAAACTCTTCAGATTTATAATATTAGTATAGATTACCTATACCTTTTCCCGCGGCTTCACCCGCAAGAATTTCAATCTTCTAATAGCCCATGTTATTTAGAAATAATGTAGCATTCTAATGGTAAAATAATTTTCGAAATCGGTCCAGTACTTTTTAAGTTTACTCGTATCAAACATACAAAAATACAAATCTTTCTTCTTTATGTAAAAAATTGTGAATCTGTCGTAGTTAGATAGTAACAATGTTACCTAACCCACTGTTAGGCTGAGTTGCACCATCTTTTGCACAAACGTCAAAAATCTGTCAAACTCCATACAGAAAGCACCGGTTATCGTTAAATACTGTCAAAGTTAGGTGGTGCAGCCTTAGTTTACAAACTCACGCGTTAATTTTAAACTGACGGAGTTCAAAATTTCACTTTGACATATAAAAAAAAATACTAAGGACCGTCCGTCCAATGGTCCGTGAAGAGAAAGTGATGGCATTCCTTAGATGAACGCGGTGAACTGATGATCTAGTTCATTTGTGCGATTATGATCTTAATTAACTTGAGTTTAAACACACGCTTGCTTAAATAATTAGGTTATTTAGTTAACAAATTGGTGAAATTAAAAGATTGTTCGGAGTTTTAATAATAATAAATTATTTGATATTTTTTCATATAAGAAGAAAAAGCCGAAGATTTAAAGACCCAATATTTATTACGAGTACATCTATGAGTCATCATCATCATCATCATCATTTCAGCTATAGGACGTCCATGCTGAACATAGGCCTCCCCCAATGATTTCCACAATGGCCGGTTGGTGGCGGCCTGCATCCAGCGCCTTCCTGCTACCTTTATGAGGTCGTCGGTCCACCTTTACCCGTCCTACATCTCTGGATATTACTTATTTTAATTTTATCTACAATTGGAACTTAACTGGTAAAAATTAAGTAATGCTACTTATACATAAAACACTTATACACACCCAGGCCAATACAAATAAAACGGTCTCCATTTTCATTAAGTTATTTGTGTACTTTTAAAAAACATAACCTCTTCCTGGAGCAGTTGGTAAATAGTCAATAGTCAATAATAAACGTACCTACAGTTGATTTGATTTTAAGTGGCAATTATAAATACGGGATTATTATTATGAATTAAATAAATGCATGTCAATACTTTTAATATCACACGTTTATTTGTTTACTTAAAGATTAACTTTTAATTATAAGCAAATCAAAGTAGCTACCTAAATAATCTAAATAACAATTTGTTCACTTAATATTTAACTATTATTTATTATGAAAATAAAGTATGTAATCTTTAAACTGTTTTTCGTTCTTTTTTTCTAATCTAGCAGTTAACTGGACGTCATATTAACAATCGTTACTTGGAAAAGTTTCAGTTTTGGTTGGAATGGTCCACTATAAGTTGCCTCACTTTTCATGCACTTACTATCTATCTAAAGTCAAAGTCAAAGTCAAAATTTCTTTATTTGTTTAGACTAATAAATAGTTCTTACAAATCGTCATTTTGCTCTTAAGGAGCCTCTACATGTCTCATAATCTTTTTACCCTACCAGCGCTTCGAGACCAACATTTGGCAAGTGCTGAGAAGAAGCGCCGCAACAAACTCAGTCACCACTGTCTGCCGGTTAATATAAATAAATAGTAGGTATATTCGATTCAGGAGCAGTTCACTGAATTTACCATGCATTCTTGTATGGTGTATCTTATAAGAATGGGTATACAAGATTGCGTGGTATATTAAACAAGGTAGTGACGTGCTAATATCTAGACTTACATATTAAGATACTAGTAGAAATGACTCGCATACATAAATTTGAATAACTTGGATTGACCAGTCCCCGAAAGCAGCGCCTGTTCACAGACTTGACGAGTGAACCAGCCACCGCCTCACTCGACCATATTAGAGGGAATGTAACGACCCGCCTCACTAAGCTTCTGAGCTTTATTAATCCACTAGCTTTCCGCTCGCTGTTTCGTCCGCGTGTAATTTTTCGGTTTTTATATAACTTATGACACTCAGCAATAATATGTTTTTCTATTGGTGAAAGAATTTTTAAAATCGGTTCAGTAGATCCCGAGATTACCCCTTACAATTTAACAAATATACAAACACACAAAATTTACCTCTTTATAATATTAGTATAGATGGTAGAGATTTATCACCATTGGATGTTATACCGTCTTCACTTTCAATTTTGGTCAGTAGGCCGACCTGTGGCTTACTACAACCTGTTTGCTATAGTTGTGCTTAATTTTTTGCTAACAATTTCGCGTTTTCTGCCTACTTTTCTATACTTAAACCGCAGGGGATATTCTATAACTACTTGCGGTTAGTGAGAAAGTACGTTTGGTCTAGTAGACCACGGAATCAGTTCACTTTTTATATTAACTAGTGCACATCTGTGGCTTTGCCTGCATAATTTTTCTGTATATTGTGTGTGAAATTGCATGTATACGGGACTATTCCAACCTCTCGTTCCCACCGCTGCAACTCCTGTGTAGCCAGGATCTACATACAGCTTGATTGCCTACAACCCAACCATGTGAAGGCCAAGTTTGTTCCGAGGAAAGTTTTAAACTGTCATTGGACCCGCAATGAAATTAATAAGAACATAGGTAGAGTTCAAAGATATGGTTCTACTTCAAAATATTTTAATAAATATAACAAACATCAAATGGTCGTGTATTTCTTTGAAATAAATGAATTTGAAATTTAAAATTGAAGTACCAAATAACACTCTTTTCTACCGAAAGATAATGAATTTATCTCCAAGTTGACTTATGATTATTATATCTAACTTTCGTCCGTTATTTTACACGCTGCTTTTGCTATTAGCGAAAAAACCTTTATTATTTCATACATTAAGGTTCAATCTATCTCTATACCGAATTACATCAATATTGATACACCGGTTCTAGTGAAAAAACGTACCAAACAGACAGAATCAATTCGCATTTATAAATATTAGTATAAACAATTAGAAATAAGATAGAACTGTTTTTATTGTTTTTTCGAGATTCACTCATTCGAATCTAACTAAGTATTGCATTTTGTGTTTACAACAAAAGCAAGCATTGTTTTGACTTTATAAAATTTACTATTTCTACAATTATTTAGTTTTGAAGCAAGAAAACGTTAATATTTGTGTAATAAACGCCAATTAAGCTGTATAATTAAGACATAATAATGTTGTAAAAATAGTAGAAACTCGTGTAAAGATAGAATTATAAAATTATCAGTTATTGCAGAGTAATGTGTAGTCCGTGCTTAGTGTTGATCTCTGTAAGACAGTAGTCTTAGATTTCTTAAAACTGAATTATTCTTGAGGTACATAGACTTAAAAATCCATTCGGGCAAAAACTAAGGACATACGCCCGTTACCCATATTCAATCCTTGTCCATATACGGATTTCAACTGTCAAATTGTATTAAGTTTCAGATTAAATATCCACAATATTCGATGCGTTACACTTTAATATTATTTAGGTAGTCTTATAAACAATATAAAAATGTAAAAACATCGAAAACAGCAGATATTTTGACCAAAAACATATTGAAATTTGGTTTTATTAGGATTGAATATCCAGCAATAGTCATCATCATTTTATGGAGATTTTGATGGTGATTAAGGATTACCCACACAGGATGCGTTCTGCGGTCTGCGGTCAGGTCAAACGTAACGCAGCTTTCATTAAACAACATTGTCGGACTCTATACATTTTGGATTGGTGCGATCTGACCGTGCGGGCACGTGCAAAGAACGCAAACCGCACCGCTGACAGATTGTCTTGTCACGACCGCTGTCAAATTGCCCTAATTGACAATCTTGTTCATATACAGGGTGTCCCAAAAAGTAGTGTCAAGCCGAAGCCCAGAGGTAGAGCATCACTAGGGCTATCCGAATCACCCCCATGTATGTCCCGCGATTTTTGATAGTTTTCGAGTTATGATTGTTTTAAATTTCTGTGCTTAGGCACTTTTTTGGTCACTGTGGCGCGAATAGGCAAGGTACATAGGCCGTACCTGGTTCAGAAATATTTACATCCATAACACGAATGTAAACCAAAATCCTGTATGTTGCAAAAAAAACATAACTCTAAAACTATCAAAAGATCGCGGTATTTCCGGTAGCCCTAGTGATGCTTTACCTCTGGGCTTCGGCTTGATACTGCTTTTTGGGATACCCTGTATTATGTGGGCTGTGATCACTTTGACCAGATCGCAGACCGCAGAACGTATCCAGTGTATCAAGTTCCTTATCGCACGAGAAGTCGCTTCACAATAATATCGTTCTAACACCACTCGGAAGCTGTTACGATATTGTTAACGCGTTTCTTATACGCATATCTTGAAGAATTCCGTTCAATCGTGCATTCTATACAGTTATCACAATATTATGGAATCGCTAGAAAATACGTGAATGGGTATAACAATAGCATTTGTAAATCTTTTGAAGAATTTATGTGGATACGGATGAGCGGATTTGGAGAAGGTTGTTGTGTGAAAACTTTGATTTCTAGATGATTTCTAGTGAAATTAAATTGATTGGGACTCTAGATACTTGTAGACTTTGAGATATTCAGGGGTTTGAATCTCTTTTTTCTTCTTTTTTCAGGCGAGTTTTCAGAAGATAAATGTCAAAATGTTACTTTCGTATCTTTTACATGGCTAAATAACTAACTAATAGAAAGCTTTAAAATTGCCCTCTGATAATAATTACCTATGATTCCTTACATTATTTTAGTACAGTCATGCCCGTTTTCACCATCAATCCCTTATTTTTAAGTGTCCCCTATTGTAACACATAACAGGCATTTTGTTGTTACTGAACTAGGCAATCAAGCAGTCATTTTTTATTTGTATGGGGATAGAACCTAGGACCTCAAGATCTAGAGTCCAGCTGTCTAACCACTAGACCATAGTGGTGTTAAAATGGATACCTAATAAAGCAAAGAAATGTATTTCTACCATCCATAGAAGATAGTGTCATGATAATAATGAGTTATTATTATAAACACTAACTTCCGTATTTATATTGACATATCGATACCTCTGGGCTCAAAGGTCGTAAAGGACAAAATACCGAAAATGAGTTATTTATACAGTTTTACTCAGAATTTAATTCTCTATCGATCTGTATATTTAGTTTGTCGAAATTCTCAAAAAAAGTGCCTTTACGACCCATCATTTTTGATAAGCTAAACAGAAATCATCCTGAAAATTGGGATGTAAATACCATTTGATTTTTTAGTACAGTCACCATGGTAGTAAAGAACAAGTAAACACAATTTTTTGGGCGTATAATGTGCATGAAGTATATCTATTGTCCTATACAACCTAACATTTTCATACCAAAGTCTAAATAATTTGTCCTTTACGCCCTTAGATTATCTAAACAAATATTTTAAAAATCTACAAAGAGAAGATATTATAATAACTGAGAAGGTTAATTTTATAGACGTTTCTTATTGTATTTAAGTAGGTGCGTTTGGAACAAACGAAAGAACTAAAAAGTCATCAAAAATATGTAATAAAACTATTTTAGAGTGTATTTATGTGATTGTACACACGACAGCACATCAGGTTACCCATTTTTGTTGCCAAACTCGCCCCTATTACAACTGCTCAAGAACCCACAGTGGTTACGTTGACGTGCCGTCGTCTGTACATATTAAATGATGACATCTACCTACATAGGGTAAAGAAATGTTGCTTTTTATTCAAAATCAAAAAAATCAAAATCAAAAATATTTATTCAGTTTAGACCACAAGTGGCACTTATGAACGTCAATAGAAAATAATAAAAAAAGAAAAAGGTAGCCCTTATGGGGCACTTTACATGTCTCCTTATCTTTTGGGCCCTACCAGCGCTTCGAGACAAACATATGGCAAGTGCTGAGAAGAAACGCCGGAACAAACTCAGGTCATATTATTTCTCATATTTGAAGAAACTACGTATTTGTCAGGTAAAAGATCATTAAAAGATGATTTAAGAAAATGAAAACATGTTATAGCATGTTTTTATGATTTTTATGATGACTATCCTAACTTAATTAAGTAATGAAAAGAAAAATGAAAAAGCTAGATTTGTTAAAATATTATGAGAAGAAAAGTCACCTTACTGTAGCACCTTGAGGTGTCATTACTTTCTATGCACAAATCACACAAATGCTACACTTATCAATTGTTTTTAATGATTTCCTAGTAATTTTGACTAACGCCCTTGGTCAAAACCACTTTTACTGTAGGTACTAACAATTATAATAAATAAGTATAGTTTCTAAAGTTATTTGGATCAGCTAATATTTATCTTGTAGGAAAAATATTTACACAACATGGGAAAATATAGTGTCAGTTGAGACTTAATCTACTAAAAACCGTGAATGCACTTTTTTTCGAACTTAAATTTTATATTAAAAAACTATTGGCTATTAAAAACGGTATTATTACTCCTACAGTAAAGTAAGTGGATGTACTTTACTGGAATGAAAGCTTCCTACTTGTAATCTTACTTACCTAACCTTTCTACTTTTATATCAAGTAAAATGACATAATTTTAAGCTAGTATGAATAGGTAATAATTTTTAATCTATTTAGAATTTAGAATAATTTATTTTATAGTTTGGTTTTCGCTTGTCCTTAATAATTCTATCCGATCTGCATTATCATAAGGTCAACTGGTTGACAGACTGCCCTATGGAATTAAGTCCGCCATTTGTAGTTTTTTTTACAATAATAATGTTTAAATAAAAATAAATAAAATTAAATTGGTTTCGGCTTTTCGTATATAGTAGGTACACATTTATGAAGTTTTATTTTAAAGCGTCATAATATTTATTTTCTAAATTCGCTCTTATATCGGAATTAATCGGAAATGGTATCTTCTAGTTCGAAGATATCAAAACTTCTGCTTAAATAGTTTCATAAATTGTGTGCATTAAATTATGAAGCTACGAAAAATCATTTTATTTTATTTAAAAGACCATAATTCATTAGAAATGGTATATTACATATCAAATACCATAAAACATTAAATATTTAAGCTAAATTATCAATTTACCCTTGCATAATACCTTACCTGGGTGTTCCGTTACGACCTATGAAAACCTATAAAACTATGTAAATTGTCATTTATTACCTTGGTTTTGTAGTTTTGTGAAATAAAATGAGACTTACGTCCTGAGTAACTTGCCTAGGACGATTATTTGAGGGGCGTAAAGGTCTTTTTATTGTAATTTTGAGGGCGTAAAGGAAATCTATCTCAGTAAATACAGCTCTAGTCCAGTTTCTCAATACCTCCTCGGAAAATGCTGTGAATTCTAAGCACTTTCTTCCTAAGTCATATTTTAATAGCTCAAAAAACAAAAAAGTTACTGTCGAATAAAAAAATAAAAAAACGTTTTTTGCTTCTCCTGAAAAGTCGTACTTTGTCCTTTACGACCTTTGAGCCCAGAGGTATCGATATATGGAGTTGTCAATTACCAATCCTTGTTAAACTTGTTAAACAAATCAACTGGTTATTTATTTTGTCCCCTTAATCTACTTTAGAGTCAACTGCGAGATTTGTCCCGTTAGAGAAAAAGATGGACAGATCAATTGATTATAAACGTTAAAAGTTTTATTCCTTTGCCTAAAATAATTTAGCAAAAAAAAACGTTAAAAAAAGGAAAAAAGAACTTACCTCTATCATATTCTTCGCCGCGGCAATAATTGTCCAAGAGCGATAACAACACAAACAAAACAAATAAAAATTTCACTTCACACAGTGATCTTGACATCCACCTTTGAACTGTCATTTTGACGTTTCTCTTCCCGCGCTAAATTCAACTTTTTAATTCTAAAAACGGCCAGTAGCACACATGTTTTTTTGAGGTTCTTTTTAGTGACGACTTCTGAAGGGTTTCTTAGGCATTTTTCGCGTATTTCTTAGCTTCGAAGTGGAGGCGACCGTCTACTGTCACGGCAAGGAACCCACTAGCCGACTGACCAACTTAACTCTGTAAAATAAGAAACATACATATTGCCGATGGTGTTTTACTGTGAAAGAGTTCCATCGTACTTTCTCCAAGAAACCAAATTGAACCTTAAGTTTTTGGGTTAAGATTGAAAAATATGGAAGCGCGTAACCAGTAAGAACTCGGTCACAGTTGTTCGCAGCAACTTGCTAAACAAGTGAACGGTGAAATGAGAAATTGTAAAGGACAGATGTATGATGGAGCGGGATGGGTAGACATTTCTTTTTATCAATTTGACCACAGTGACTTGGGAGTTGAGCTATTAAACAAAAATGTATGCTCTTAAATAATAGAGTTCAAAAAGTATGATTTAATTTTGATAAAACGTAGTGTCATAGTAGGTTGGGTTATTAGTATTTTAAAATATTTGTTCTTAAAAATAACGTGTAAATATAACAATGAATGGAATATTTTTTCAAACATAGAAAGACCCGTAAGTAGAAAGTTTTGCATTTACTTTCATTTAAAATGTTCATAAAAATGTATCTTTTTTATATTTTTTTAATTTTGCTTTAAAAACTACTTATAACAATAAAGACCTTCACAATTGCCTCTTTAGCTCAAGATAGAAATTGTAGAGTCTACTCATATAAAGTAGTTATGCCAAAATGAATTATTACTTAGAAACAATGCTCTTAACCAAATCAAAGAAAGGGAAAAAACCAAATAAATTATTATTTTTGGCATAAAAACACGAGAGGTTTAATTTAAAAAATATTATTTTCAAAAAAATGTCCTAAGTCCCTATTTTAATTATTCATTTTGTACCATTATGCGTGCTGCCGCCGTATCCAGTTCATATCTTCCTAATAACCTAAAGAATGACATAATTTTCTACAATTTTATTTATTTTTTACACTTTTCATCAACACACACTCCCTGTCTCTGTCTAGCGCCGGCATTTTAGTACGAGAGAGCGAGATAACTATAGATTTCTCTACGCTGCGCTTGCACATATATCGAGCTAATTAAGGTAATAATATGGGAACGGTAAATTAATTATGGTTGTGGTGAATCGATTTGAAAAGTAAAAAAGTTTTTGTACGAGTTTGTTAGGAAAAAAGTTTTTTTTTATCTAATCATACTGTTTTTGTTCTTGATTACGGTTTTAACACTTTTTTTCTAATTAATTATTGTTTTCAGTTCATACACCTCATTGATTGTTTATAAAATAGTGTGATATAGATTTTTTAACGGGCAATAACAACAGTGGGTTTCTGTATAGAGTTAATAAATAAAAAATATATGTCATAGAGTACAAAACAGGTTCCTGAGTTTCTTAAACAATTATTGGTGTATTTTTTCATACAGTAAAACTAAAATTAATTAAAAATGATATTATAAAATACTGAAGTGTGAATTATTCAGGATAGCTTTTTTAATAAAAAAGAAAGAAACTGCGTATGTAGTAATGTAGTAGTAGAGTGTAAGTATCTCCTTTATATTTTTTGATGATTTATTTCGAATTTCAAATATTTACTGACTTCTCTACGTAGTTTTTTTTTATTAAAAAAAAAGTATTTTACGTAAAAAAATATATGTCATAGCTCATGTATTGTGACAAGATCTCACTCCATAACCGTGGAAAGTCTAAATCGATGACCATGATAATAATTCATAAACAAAACAATAGCACCATTACTAGTCCAAACCTACATACTTTCAATTTCTCCCGGCCGTTGACCCCTGGCACAGACCTGTTGCACTGGGAAAACACATCACTAGCGCTGGGATGGACTTTCGCTTGAGGTCACGGTGCTAGTGATGTGCTTAGTGTTACGGCGGAGAAGGTCGATGCTTTTTTTCTTATTTTCTTCTACTTCTTAGTTGTTTCACTCTTTACTGAGTGGTTGTTATTGTCATGAGCTGCTATACAGTGTGAGTCACGTTAAAGTGTACATATGAAAATAGAAGAAACTAGACCTATTTTTATCGACAAAAAAAGAGGTCAAAATTTTTTTGAGATTTTTTTTTAATTTTTTTTAGATTTTTTTTTCTTCCAATTACTTCTTGTAAAGAAAACGTAATAACTTTTAAACTAAGCGGTATATCCAGATAAAATAAAAACAGCAATAATGCTAAATAACAGGCGATACTAAATAAAATACATAAAATACACAAAAAATGCCAACAAAATAATAAAAAATGATACTTTTTGAGAAAAATCTGCTTTTAAATTCGTGTTTTTTTGGTTATTTGATAAATTTCTCCAAAAAATGCCCCTATAACAGGTGGTTTTTATTACTTTGTATTATTCTCTATCGTATTACCTTCGTTAAACCAAAAATCGCATGTCTCTATCCCTATCATAACATTTGCTATGATCGTTTGAACAAAGGCCTGCCACAACATTATTCTCCGCTACAGGTAGAGACAATTTAAATTTTAACTAAAATGCTTATTTTACTTCGAAATCTTTTGTTTTTATTTGAAATCTAACTTGTCTTTATCAAAATTACAATTGTAGAGCCATTTTCAGTTTCGTTGTTAACGAAGCGTTGAATGGCGCGCCCGGAGAGGCTTAGTTCAAACGATCATTGCAAACGTTGTGATAGGGATAGAGACATGCGATTTTTGGTTTTACGAAGGTAATACGATAGAGAATAATACAAAGTAATAAAAACCACAGGTTATAGGGGCATTTTTTGGAGAAATTTATCAAATAACCAAAAAAACACGATTTTAAAAGCAGTTTTTTTTCAAAAAAAATCATTTTTTATTATTTGTTGGCCTTTTTTGTGTATTTTATGTATTTTTTTAGTATCGCCTGTTATTTAGCATCATTATTGTTTTTATTTTATCAGGATATACCGCTTAGTTTAAAAGCTATTACGTTTTCTTTACAATAACTAATTGGGAGGAAAAAAATTCTATAAAAAATTTAAAAAAAATCTCAAAAATTTTTTGACCTCTTTTTTGTCGATAAAAATAGGTCTAGTTTCATCTATTTTCATATGTACACTTTAACGTGACTCACACTGTATTTGTGTTGCTTTTTTATCGAAGTGTGTTTTTGTGTCCTTGGTAGGCTTTATACTCTTTTACCATTAACAGGAAGTTTTTTATCTGCATCTCACCTGATGGGAAGTAAGATCAGACCGAAGGTGAAAGAAATCGTCAACCACAGATATACCAGCTAAAATTATCGTTGATATGACGACATACTTAAGTAAAATATTCAATTACAGTCTGTACTTTAAAAATTGAGCCTTTTATTTCCCAAAAAAAAAACCTTTGAACCTTTTCTAAAAGTACATTATTATTTTATAGATTTATCTTTGATACCGCTAGATACCTAAGAATAATTTAAGAATCCCACTGTTTGATTTTATTACATTTTATTTCAAAAAAACTAGTCATGCAAAAAAAAATGTTTTTATTTAAATTATCGATAGTTTTATCGACAACACCCCCTCCCTAGTGTCCCACGAGCCATTATCGATAAAGTATTCGACACGGCACAGCACAATAGAAAGTTCATTTGTGTACGATGTACCGTCCACAAGAAAAGCAAACAATATTTTTTATCCTCTTTTTTGAGTCATAGTTTTGGGGAATTTGAGTTTTTGTTCATCATTCCATTTTGAACCTCATTGGAAGGTTGTAAAGTCTTTAGTCCTTTGGAGTAAACATCTTATTCTTTTTAGAAAAATGCCGATCCTTGTCCTACAATCGATTTATTTTAAAACCCGATAAGATCTTTTTGGATACTATTTTTGTGTTGTGTAAGTCATTTATTTCTTCTACCATAATTTGTATAGTTTTTACTTGGATTTGTCACAAAAATAATTTATTTCTTCAGAAGTTACGAATCTTATGGATATTGAGCATAATCTGAAAGCTTAGTAATTATAACTTTTCTTGAAAATAACCTTTTTTTCCATTGCTAACATTAATAAACATACAAATTAATTAACTGCTAATAAAATATAGCAAAACTACAAACTTATTCATGAAAAGTGTTTTTTTCATCATTTTTCATTTTGTCCTTCTATAAAGCACATTCAATTTAGCAATTTTGAACGTACTGTATAGAGAATTAGGTCTGGAATAGAGATAACTGACAGATTAAGATACCAAGCAATTCCTAATTAATAACTATGTAAAACTTTATCACAAGTCTGTAATTTTCACGAGGCTTTTTTAATAAAAAAATGTACTAAAGTGAAGTGTTTTTTTCATCATTTTTCATTTTGTCCTTCTATAAAGCACATTCAATTTAGCAATTTTGAACGTACTGTATAGAGAATTAGGTCTGGAATAGAGATAACTGACAGATTAAGATACCAAGCAATTCCTAATTAATAACTATGTAAAACTTTATCACAAGTCTGTAATTTTCACGAGGCTTTTTTAATAAAAAAATGTACTAAAGTTGCAAAAAACTTTTACTTATGTTGCTAACCGTACTCCTGCAAGGTGCAACTGAATAACTTGGTAATTCACACGAAGGTCGCAATCATCCGAACTTACTTAGATAAATGGCCTATTCACTATAAATTATTATATTATTATTATTTTAAGTTGGTTTGTTAACTTATTATATTAACTTACTAGCGGCTGCACGCGACTTCGTACTCGTCGACCCCGTTTTACCCCCTTAGGGGTTGAATTTGGATGGCTAGCTGGCAACATCTTACCTAAGACTGTCGCCATAACAACAATGATAACAGCATTGTTGTGTTCCGGCAGTTAGAGGTAAAATAGCCAGTTCCTCCGTGGTTGAGGATTCCGGGTGAATCTCGCTTCCACCTTCGGCCTGATCGTCACTTACTATCAGGTGAGATACAGGCCAAGAGCTTCCTCGTTGTGAATAAAAAAAACCCGTCTTAGTGAGCACCTACGTTCTAAAAGGAACCTCCATGCAAGAGAACCCTAGCACATGTGGTTTCTGAGATTTCGTGATGAGTGAGTCAGTCAGTGACCTTTCGCTTTTATAGATGCAGATTATTATTAGTGTCTAGTCCCATAATGCTTTAAGGATTGGTGAAACCAGCGACAAACCTATAAAAACAACGACAAAAAATGTTTTTGTTTCTTACGTGTAATACGTGTATGCCTGTAAAAAACTGTTATTTTGATATTAAAATCATACAATTAAAATTTACTATTAGAGGCCGGTTGATCTATTCTCATAAATAAAACACTGAATACTCAACTTTCAAATTATATTGCCTTATATAGCCTGACCAGGAACATAAAAACCCTGGCATAGAGGCGCGTCAATTGCATTTGATAGTGCAACACTGAGTACAGTCGTACCTGTGTTAAATTAATAGGCTAACTTTATGTATCAGGATTCAGGATTACGGGCTAATTTGATATTTTCATAAATTATCGAAAAAATATTATTAAAGGTAACCTGGTTTAAATAAATTAAATGAAACCATCAATCGAGTTAGTAGGATTTATTTTATTAGTCATCAATAATCAAATTCAGAACCTGAATATTCAACTGCAATGTCTGCTCATGAACGCTTCAAACTCGGTACTTCTTTCCCAATTCCATAAAATTCAACACTTAGAAAGTGACAAAAACTTTAAAATAGGTATTTGAAACAAACCACAGCTAATTTTCATAGTGGATTGTACTATACGATAAACATGTCAGTCAATTTGACAACCTTTGTCGGAAACATTATTCAATGAAAATATTGTCCGAACCCTTAGTATTTCTCTTCGACAAATATTTTAACACATTGTGAACCACTTTTCTTTCAAGACTATAAAAAGATTTTAGCAATTTAATTCACAAAATCAATTGCGCACATTTAAATTAAAATTTGTTTACACTTTGACAGCAATAGACTGACATGCAAGGTGACATGTCAATAAAGTTTTCAGTTACTGTTGCCATTAAAAGAAATTAGTACCATTAGTTTTCGGCAACATGGCGAGGGTTTTTATGTTCTTGGTCAGGCTATACAATTCATCACATAGCGCGGGGAGTCGTTCCCGCGCGTCCCTCTATTCTAACGTTTGATCCTAGTGTGACATTGACATTACGTCAATGTCACTATGACGACAGCTCATTGGCCACAACGATACCGTTATTTTAACGTTTTAGATTTTTCACAGTTAACATTACGTACAGTTACCCACATAAAATATCTAATAAATTCAATAAGCCCCAGGCAAACATTGCTGAACATGGACACAAAACGGCATAGCAAGTTTAACACTGTGACATCTTACACCGTTGAAATAAGTGCTATTTTAAAACAAAATTGAGTACCCTGATAAGCTGTCAACTTGTTTACTTAACAGACTTTTGATTAGATCAATTGATAATAATATGATTAAGTTTATGATGATGATATAATTATTGGTATTAAAATCAATAGCTCTAGGCTACGATTAAAATCTACTAGTTAAAATCTGTATACACTCCGTGTCTATAGAAACTGACATTTTACAAACAAAGTCATTAAAATCTATAGCCGTTTGAGTCCCGGGAAAGGACATAGGATAATTTTTATCCCGGTTTTTGAAACAGGGACGCGCGCGATAATTTTTTTCTGTGACAGATAAAATTCCACGCGGGCGAAGCCGGGGGCAAAAGCTAGTTGCTAAATATAGCGGGGGGCCAGAGTGACACGGGACCCCAGAATGGTCTGGTCCCCCAAAGGATATTAGGCTACCGATTCAAAGATGATAGTTGATAGTAGGTACTAACTCATGAGCGATTATGAACTAATGTACTAATGCCCCTGGAAGATACGCCAATGACCAATGACTCTGGTAATTTAGAGAGGATCGTGCTCCTGCAGTGGAGACTAAATGACCTGATGACTTTTGACCTTAAAGTAATTGGCATTATTCATAGTATAAATTGTAGATATTTATTTATTTATTTATTTAAAACTTATATGCACATAGAACGGTGTACATAAGGCGGACTTAATGCCTTTCGGCATTTTCTGCCAGTCAACCTTAGGGCCAAACTGAGAATAAAGTAGGCGGTATAGAATAATTACGAATTTAGAAAAAATATAATTACATAAATAACATATGAATACATACATAGACACATACATTAATAGGATGGATGACAAAGGGAGACAAAAAAAAAAAGAGAGAAGGAAAAAAAAATGGGAAAAAAAAGGAGGTTGAACAGAAATTATGAAGATGAAACACCAGCGAGATAATGTTTGCGCACATGGAATTTAAAGGTGGACTTGCTGGGAGCCTGCCTGTCGATATTGTATAGTTGTTGCAACTCACGAAGGCGTGTGAGCTTTTGGCTCGCTATTGTTCATTTTTCAAAAGTTTTGACAGACATTACACTATCGTTATGTGCATGTACACATATATACACAAGTAAAGCTCACTCGCCTTCGTGAGTTGCAAGAACTGTACCAAATAATGTCTTAATTTTCTTACTAAATCTTTCTTATTTTTGTAAAAGCAGAGAAACCACGAGTTTGTCCCCATTATATCGGCCTCAAACATAAGAGCACATTTATCTCAACACAATTGTGTTTAATTTTTCTCTGAACATCACAATAAAGTATAAGTGAGTCGTCAAAATGCCACTTTCATCATAAAGTTTGTGTTCCAGTCAAATACGAGTAAGATTAATTTGAACATGTATGTAACTGAACCTTAGTAATTTGACGAAAAAAAAAAAACAAAAATTTTTTGAACTATTTTTATTGGTAGCAAATCGAATGCTAGCTGCATTAATTTTCTTCGATGGATACCGTAGCTCTATTACCTACTAAACATTTGAACAAGGAGTAGTCGATATGCTAATAAAAAACGCCAACACCTCCGTGGTCTCAGTAAGACTACTTGTGGTTGTACCTGTCTGAGGTCTGTAGAGGTCCTGAGTTCGATTGCTAGAAGGGACAAAGTTTACTGTGTGTGGTTATTAAGTGGCTTACTACCACTCTTTTCTCTATGTATGTTGTTCTAACAACATTTTTTTTGCTGTCACCCGTTGGAGATAAGATAGCCAGTTCCCCGGAGAACCCTAAGTGAAACTCACGTTCACCTTTGACATTATTTAATGCCCGTTTCGTTTCAGTGATTTTTAAGGAGTCGCAATTGGCGTGGATCCATCTTTGTATTATTCCTTGAATCTCGAATCGGCACCGTTGAGTTATTGTCGCCTCTTCGAAGTTATTTTAACCGGAGTGAAACGCAATTTTCATCTAAACAGTGTCTAAACAAATACTTAGAAGTCTTATCATTACCATAGGCCTCAAATAAATCTGTTCTCTCCAGAATTGCCACACAGCTCACGTCTGACCCCGTCCCACAAGGGGAAAGTGAAGACCTAAACATGGGCTTTGAGCTTTCGGAAAGCTAAGTTTGGAGGAAGTAGGCAAGGGTTAGGTGCCTTGATAATTAATTACCTACTGTGGTACTTGTCTCGAAGCTGGTAGGGCAAATAAAATAATGAGAAGGCTAATTATCAGCAAAATCTGACGATTTGCAATTAATAACTTTTAGATTTTGTTTTTTTTTTTAACTTGATTTTCAAAAAACTATCATAGGATCGTTTTTTGAAAATCATAGAAAAACATAAGGAAAAACATAGGTTTTTCCTTGGGTCACTCTTTACGAAATTTCATCTAAATTAGTTTAGCTTAAAAGCTTGAAATGAGAACTTATAATTAATTATTAAATTTATTATATGTAACAAAGAGCATTTTAGAGTATAGTTCTTGCAACTCACGAAGGCGAGTGAGCTTTACTCGTGTGTGTACGTGTACTTGCACATAACGATAGTGTAATGTCTGTCAAAACTTTTGAAAAATAAACAGTAGTTAGCCACCACATAATCATGTAAAGCTCACTCGCCTTCGTGAATTGTAACAACTTAGTAGTTTAGTGTAGTTTAAGTATTATAATACGTTTTTATTCAAATTTATCTTTTTTTAAATTTAAAAATTTAATTTTAATTTCCACATCATAAAAATACTTATTGCTTTATATCGCTACCGTATCGCTTATCACTGGTTAAAAATCTCTACCGCAATTTCGTTAACTTGACCTAAAGTAGATGATGAGAATCGTAATGCACATAATAACATTGTCCAACCCGTCTCGCGTTTTGTACTGTCACTAGCACACTTTCATCGCAAAATAACGCCTATTCCAAGTACATAAGATACCAGAATATTCAGCTTGATGTACTGTTGTAAGTACAAAAAATAACCTACATCACAAGTGTGTTAAGCTTTGACAATTTACGAAATGAATACCTGTATTTTATTTTGCAGCAGTTTGTTTTTTAAAGCTGAGAGACAAGATAAATTATTTTACAAAATAATCATACTTATTTTAAAGTAGGCTGTGTGGTTCCGGAAAAGTAGAATGATGCCCGTTTTCACCATTAATCCCTAATTTTTATCACCCCTTGTGGGTAAACGTCCCAGGCTGTGTTTTCCGGTACGTGGCCTCCACTCCAGAACCTTGCTGCCCCGACGACCTGCTTGGTGGACCGACGACTTGATAAAGGTAGCAGGAAGGCGCTGGATGCAGGCCACTACCAACCGTGTGATGTGGCAGTCATTGGGGGAGGCCTATATATGTTTGGGGCCGTCCATATATTACGTCATTCTAAATTAGGGGGGGGGGTTGGTCTGCGGATGACGGTAAATGATAGATAGGGGGGGGGGGACAATACTAAAATAACTCATAATAAACATACAAAGAAAATAATAAAAGGTGATTCTATAACCAAGTGTTTTAATCATATTTTATAATACCCTATTTTTCTCAAATCTGCAATGTTTTATTTTGCCAAACTGGTAATGACGTCAATTTTGAGATAAGGGGGGGGGGGGGCATTAAAAAATGACGAAAGGATGATTGTGGGGGGGGGGGGTCTAAAATCTGAAAAAATCGATGACGTAATTTAAGGACGGCCCCTTTAGCAGCGGACGTCCTATGGCTGAAATGATGATGAAGTGACCCCTTTAGTACCTAACACTTTTAACAGAAATTTTGTTGCCATAAGGGTCACTTAAAAATTAGGGACTAATGGTGAAATAGTGCTTAATTACCACCAATTACAATATTCAATTCTAATGGCGCCAACAATACATATTAATTAACAACAAACTAGCATTTCACGATTAGTTTACAAGTCAAATAGCATCGTTGTACGCTTTGTTAATAAGCTATTGTGAAGCCAACCGGCTTCTCACGAAATGACCTTAATTTGGTCTCTATGTCCAGACTCCAGTGGTTATGCAGGTCAATTTAGATGATTTTCTCAAAAATATAGCCTACTAGCTTTCCGCCCGCGGCTTCGCCCGCGTGGAATTTTGTCTGTCACAGAAAAACTTTATCGCGCGCGTCCCTGTTTCAAAAACCGGGATAAAAACTATCCTATGTTCTTTCCCGGGACTCAAACTATCTCTATGCCAAATTTCATCAAAATCGGTTGCGAGGTTTAAGCGGGAAAGCGTAACAGACAGACAGACAGACAGACAGACAGACAGACAGACAGACAGAGTTACTTTCGCATTTATAATATTATATAGCCTACTAGCGGCCGCCCGGGACTTCGTACGCGTGGATCCCGTTTTATCCCCTTTAAATGTTTCCTGAATTTTCTTTGCTATAAACCTCACGGAGCCCGAGACCTTTCTAACGAATGCAAAACCGTGGAAATCGGTTCGTGCGTTCTGGAGTTATAGCGTCAGGAAGGAAAACCCGACTTTTTTTTATAAAGTAGATTTATAGGTACCTATAGCGTTTAATTGGGTCAGTGTCTGAGGTATGAAAGCGGCACGGGAGGGGTGACATGACATATTATAACGTGACAGAGAAAAGTCTGAAGGCCATCTGAAGTCTCGCTGTTTGACCGTAACAAAAACACCCTCCCTTGCCTCAGGAATTGACTCAGTTGAGCGCTCGACCTCTAACTATTTAACCTATTTTGTCTAGGTACCACTTCTTACGGGACTAATGCCACCTCTCGTTCCCTCCGCTGCAACTCCTGTGTAGCCAGGATCTACAGCTGGACCGCCAACAACCCAACCAGTGAAGGCCAAGTTTGTTCCGGGTGTCATTGGACCCTCAATGATAATAATCGGGAGAATATAACGGGACTATTCCCACCTCCCGTTCCCACCGCTGCAACTCCTGTGTAGCCAGGATCTACAGCTTGACCGCCAATAAAACCCAACCAGTGAAGGACAAGTTTGTCCCGGGTGTCATTGGACCCTCAATGATAATAATCGGGAGAATATAACGGGACTATTCCCACCTCCCGTTCCCACCGCTGCAACTCCTGTGTAGCCAGGATCTACAGCTTGACCGCCAATAAAACCCAACCAGTGAAGGACAAGTTTGTCCCGGGTGTCATTGGACCCTCAATGATAATAATCGGGAGAATATAACGGGACTATTGTCACCTTTCGTTTCCACCGCTGCAACTCCTGTGTAGCCAGGATCTACAGCTTGACCGCCAACAACCTAACCAGCGAAGGTCAAGTTGGTCCCGGGGGAAAGTTAAACTGTCATTGGACCCGCAACGAAATTAATCAGTGGATTACAGGAGTTCGAAGTTAAGGATCGACTTCTCTCCACTGCCACTATTTAGTGTAAACTTCTTGAATATAAAACGAAGGCGCTGGATGCAGGCCGCTACCAACCGGGCGATGTGGAAGTCATTAAGGGAAGCCTATGTTCAGCAGTGGACGTCCTGTGGCTGAAATGATGATGATGAAACAGTATGTTCGTTTGTTTACTAAGATATCCACAACGACATCAGTTAATTGAGTGGGAGACCTCTCTACAATACTATGTATATTTTAAAGACTGTAAACCCTAGAAAAGGAGGCTGACAATAGTGACTGAGTTTCTTGCGCTGCTTCTTCTCAGCACTGGCCCATTTATTGTCCTAAAGCAGTGGTAGGGTTAATACTGGGACGTGTAAAAATGCTTTATAAAAAGCCTACTTGCAAAAAAAAATAGTTTTATGAGTTGATGATGTACAATAATTTGGAAAATTTATTAATTGTTAATTACGAGTGTAGGTAATTAAGTTGTCAAAAGCAAAAATACAGAATGAAAACGAAACGTCAATAATTATAACGAAGCTCTCTCCATTTAATTAACTGTTTGTAAAATCAAACAATAAAAGTGAAATTATAAAAAATTAAATCCAACATAAATTATTTGCCTAATTTGTCAAAAAAATCGTTGTCCTTTTTTAATTGATAAAAAATTCTTTCGATTTGATTTAAAGCGTAAATAAATAATAATAATCGAACCGAAATTCTAATTAGTATTAAAAAATACTTTCCATACAGATTATCATCAGAAATGTATTTTTTGTAAACTAAAAATGTATTTTAATTATTTTTTTTGTAAAACGGGATCCACGCGTACGAAGTCGCGGACGGCCGCTAGTAAATTCAAATTCAAGTTATTTATTGCTCCATGTTGGTATACAAATAATGTCCTTACATAATTATGTATAGACATAGACCCAAAACATAAACTATGTAGTAAGTGAAATAATTTCCAAATCGGTCCAGTAGTTTCGGAGCCTGTTACAAACAGACAATCAAATCTTTCCTCTATGTAATACTAGCTTTCCACCCGCGGCTTCGCCCGCGTGGAATATCTCACAGAAAAACTTTGTCACAGAAAAACCCGTTTCAAAAACCGGGATGAAAACTATCCTATGGCCTTTGCCGGGACTCAAACTATCAAAGATTCAAATTCAAAGATTCAAAGATTTATTTATTCACAGAGGTACAATAAATGTGGAATTAAGTTAAAGAGAGGTGCAGCTTATCTCACCAGCGCAACTGGCATTTGAATTTGTGCATAAAAAATCATTATTATAAATTACAATAAAATTATAATTATTAATAGGTACCTATGTCAATAAAGTCACTTAGTTATCCAATAATATTAATTATAATAATCTTAACTTCAATAAATTAAATTAGATGTCAAATTGTTTATTGTAATTTATATGTCAAATAATCCTTAACTGAATAAAAACATTTTTCACATAAGAAATTATACAGTTTCTTATTAAACAGATTTCCATTAGGGTCTTTTATCCTTATGCCAAATTTCATCAAAATCGGTTCAGTGGTTTAGGCGTGAAAGCAACACAGACAGACAGAATTACTTTAGCATTTATAATTTTAGTATAGACTAGCGGCCGCCCGCGACTTCGTACGCGTGGATCCCGTTTTACCCCCTTAGGGGTGGAGTTTCGTAAAATCCTTTCTTAGCGAATGTTTACGTCATAACATCTACCTGCATGCCTTTCAGCCCGATAGGTCCAGTGGTTTGGGCTGTGCGTTGATAGATCACTATGTCAGTCAGTCACCTCTGAGTTTTATTAATATAGATTAGTATAGATTCGTATAGAAAAGGATGACGTCACCGTATAATCCGCCAACCGCTCGTGCAATTCGGAAACAAACCGATCGCACGCAAAATTCGCGCGCGCGGGGAAAGTGCCTTTCTCCCGATACGCCGGTAAAAGTGACAACTACTGATGATATTACACACTTTGCGCTTTCACGGTCAATGAACCCGGTGTAAAGGACTCGGGTTTCGTGTCAGATGGGTCAATGACCTAGGGAAATATAGATAAATAAATTGACATGATACTGCGCCATCCAGTCGCAAAATAAGCAAAACTTGCACTATGGGACGACTGAAATGTAATCTATTACAAATATTTTTTTTCGTAAGTAAAAAAAGAGGATTAATTTTATTCGGTTTTTTTCCGAAAGATTTTCAGTATTTGACTAAAAAATGTATCTATCAAAGTTTCTGTTGAAAGATGATCTTTTATACGCACATACCTTTATACTTAACTAGCGGCCGCCCGCGACTTCGTACGCGTGGATCCCGTTTTACCCTCTTTTCCCGAATTTTCTTTGCTATAAACCTCACGGAGCCCGAGACCTTTCCAACGAATGCAAAACCGTGGAAATCGGTTCGTGCGTTCTGGAGTTATAGCGTCAGGAAGGAAAACCCGACTTATTTTTATATAGTAGATTACATAAATCTATATATATAAAAATGAAACCCGTTTCGCGTTGTCACGGCATCACGTGTGAACGGCTGAACCGATTTCGATAATTCTTTTTTTTAAATGTTTGTGGAAGTCCAAGGATGGTTCTTACGGAAAAAAATATTAAGAAAATCTCTACGCTAAGGCGGTACGAAGTTCGCCGGGTCAGCTAGTTAGCAATAAATAATGTTCTAAAATAGGTCCAATCCTAGATACGCCATCGCTTTGTCAAATACGAAATTACTAACTGTGCCCGCGACTTCGTGAATCGTGTTGCCCGTGAAAATATTTTGTGTATTTTCTCTTTTTCAAAATATTTCATTAATGCTCTTGTTTGGTCGCATCATCATCATCATTTCAGCCACAAGACGTACACTGAACATAGGCCTCCCCCAATGACGAAGTATCAAAAATTTGATTTGATTAACAAAACCGCAACAAAAATAGCGTGGTGAAGCGTAGAAAAGGTACCATTAAAAATTCGAAAGCTTTTACGTTTCATTCACGTTTCACTCCATTAAAAACCGAATTTAAACTGACCATGCAATATCACACAATTTGCCATAACTTCGTGTAATGCAGAACACGCTCGATTTCATGCAGCAAATAAATGTATAGACAAATAACTGAATAGAAGCTTGCATAGATTCAGAGGGCTTAATGTGAGTTTAAATCAAACGTCGTCACAAGCGAGCGCGTTAAAAATGTAAAATATGAAAATTTTAGCTCTTTAAAGTTTCCGCTAGGGGCGCTATCACGATCCGTCATACATTTAATGTCACTTTTTAACGCAGTTGACATCGAATGCGTTTGACGTAAGCTCACACTACGCCTGAGTGTGAGTTTACAATGGTGTATAATGGCTATGTTCACGTGACATCAATTGGAAAACGTGGAAACACAATAGCCATAGAGGAGAAGAAGAAGAAGAATTTACAATTTATAAAAATTTTAGTTCTTGAAAGTTTCCCGCTGCGCGCTGTACAATCCGTCATACATCAAATATCATTTTTTGACGCGCTCATTAGTGAGCGCGTTTGATGAAAACTCACACTCAGAGTTAGAAAAATGTTCAAAACTCGATTCAATTTCAAGCATAAACGACGTAGCACACTTACATATCAACCCGGAAGGGGATCGTAACCGTATCAACTCGAGGCTCTCAGTATTCTTTGTAAGAAACTCCATACTGCAACGCGCACTTGACTTATCCGCACCGAAACGTAAACGCCTCGCCTTGCGGTTGACAGCGCCTGAAAGGCGATGACAGCTCGCGAAAGCTATGACATATTCTGTGCCTTTACTCTTATTATTATACTAGCGGCCGACCGCGACTTCGTACGCGTGGATCCCGTTTTACCCCCTTAGGGGTGGAGTTTCGTAAAATCCTTTCTTAGTGTAATGCAGGTAGTACCTGCATGCCAAATTTCAGTCCGATCCGTCCAGTGGTTTGGGCTGTGTGTTGATAGATCACTATGTCAGTCAGTAAGTCACCTTTATTTAAATTGCGGAGTCCATAACACTAGTGGTCTGCGGTTAAATGTAACCTTTCTAATGTAACGTTATGTAAGCAGTAAACGATACCAAATGCGATAATCGGTACAGCTAAACTGAAATGGGCTTTCTCCTTTGAATGCCACCGCAAAAAGGTCACATTTTGTCGGTTTTTGAGATGGAAAATTGTATAATAAACGACTATTTGTTAGTTTTATAGCACGAAGAATTGCCAAAAAGTGGCAAAGGGGTACATAGCTCGTAGAATGCATGATCATCATCGTTCGTTCGTTCGTTTCAGCCAAATGACGTCCACTGCTGGACAAAGGCCTCCCCCAAGGTTTTCCACAATGAACGGTCCTACGATGCCCGCATCTAAGCTCTTCCCTCGACCTTCACCAGATCGTTGGTCCACCTAGTAAGAGGCCTGCCTACGCTACGTCTCACCAGGCCCGTGGTCGCCACTCGAGAACTTTTCTGCCCCAACGGTCATCGTCTCTACGAGCTATGTGCCCCGCCCACTGCCACTTGATTTTAGCAATTCTGCGAGCTATGTCGGTCACTTTGGTTCTCCTGCGGATCTCCTCATTTCTGATTCGATCACGCAGGGAAACTCCAAGCATGGCCCGCTCCATCGCCCTTTGGGTGACCTTGAGCCTTCTTATGAGGCCCATAGTAAGCGACCACGTTTCAGATCCTGATGATCATAATTAATTATCATCATTTCAGCGACATGACGCTGCAGGTAGCCGGAAAGTGCTGGATGCAGGCCGCTACCAACCGGGCGATGTGGAAATCATTGGGCGAGGCCTATGTTCAGCAGTGGACGTCCTGTGGCTGAAATGATGACGATGAAGTAGCAGAGGGCGGAGTACATAGCTCGTAGAACAGGACATAATTATTATAAGTTCTACAGTATCTATAGACATGACGATTTCCCACTCGATTGACCGACGATTTGGTGAGGCGCGGGAAGCACCTGGATGCAGGCCGCACTCAACACAGGTCGCTGAAAATCCTTAGTGGAAGTATTTTTAGCAGTGGACGTTATTGATTGTTAGAAATTAAAACGTGATGTTCCGTATCTATCATCATCATCTCAGCCATAGGACGTCCACTGCTGAACATAGGCCTTCCCCGATGCATTCCATGTTGCCCAGTTGGTGGCGGCCTGCGTCCAGCGCCTTCTTGCTACCTTAACGATATTGTTGTGAAGTTAATGCACTAAAAAACTTTCATGGCAGCAACCAAATATTTATATTTTTGAAAGTCCATCGAGCAGAAAGTGTCGTAATTTAGGCTTAGTATAATCCGAGAAGGCCTGCTCACTACCTGCTAATAGCGTTTTTAAAATCACTGAAAAAATCGTGAAAAGAAGTGACAGTCTAATGTGAGAATCGAACCCACGACCTTTCGCTTGCCGGGCGACTGCTCTTCCATCTGAGGTAAGACACTGGATAAACCCGCCGAAATTTCAAGTTTAAAAATGTTTAGATCGAGTGGCGACTATTAACGCCAGATTTTTTTTTAATAATTAGGAAGTAACCTTTCGGATTAACATTAAGATTTTTCAAATCTTGGAAGTGAATTCACGATTTTTAGATAAGTGCTACATAACTAAACTTTTTCAGGAACCAGTGACACTGGCCTTAAGTTTTAAATCACAGTTTTCTAACTTATCCTGAGTTGAATCAAACACAGGGTTTTACTTTCACGCCTTTAAAATTTACTTCGCCACCATATCCGATAATTTATTAGTACATCCAGCTAACCACTAGCATCTTATACCTTTGTAACAAAACCTATTTTGCGACAAAATAATTCTAGCAGACTGCGGAATCACCAAAGATGGACATCAACTGACCTTCGCCCCTATTCCCTATATACTATAAAACCTAATTTCTCTAATCCATAAACATGCATCTTTCCCCACACGCTTTCTAGTAGGGATGTTATGGATATGTAGTTTCGGTTATGGATACGATTACGGATATAGGAATATTATTATACCGGTTTCGGTTACCGTTACGGATATTTTTTTATTTCGGATATCCGAAAGTTTCGGTTACGGTTACGGATATCTGTGCTTTAGAATGCAATTTGCAATAGTGGTCCAACACGATTCATTCATGGCCGCACACTTTACATCGAATAAAAAGTAATAAAAAAATAAAAATTGATACTAAATGGCATTTTAAAGGTAAATCAGGCTGTTATGCCTTTACATATAATGCTATACAAAAAACAATTTAAAACTGCCTACATCCGAAACTATCCGAAACTTTTGAATCGGTTACAGTTAAGTACGGATATTTTTTTATTTCGGATATCCGAAAGTTTCGGTTACAGCTGCGGATATCGATAACATCCCTGCTTTCTAGTGAAAAGAAGCATTTAGTTATGTGCAAACGCAGCGGGACCGGCTTGCATTTCCCTTTCCATTGTTTGCAGATTGGCAGCCATGGATCCATGGTTGCTGGATAGTTTATAGTCAATTGTTTCTTGAACTGTCACTGTTTTGTCGATTGCCTTGTTTTCTAGTGTAAAAACTTTTGAAATGTCACTGTCTCTGGTGAGATACGACCTTTTGCTAGCGGTGACTGAAGTTGCAAATAAAAGGTTTTCTATTCTATTTTATAGTAACTAACCGCTGAGCTATTGATAAATTCATCAAAAGTTCGTGTATTTTGCGCTGTGTTAGCATTTTTTGAGCTGCCAAAATTTGTCTTATAAGTAAAATAAACAGTTATTTTTATATAATGCGATTTATTTTAAAAATAATATTACAATCTTTTTCTTACTACTTCTTAAAAAGCAACTATTTACCATTAAATACTAAATGATATAAAACTACTTGGTAACTTAATATCTTGGTAAAAAGTTAAAAACCTTTTCATTAAAATTACGTATTCATTCCATGAATTAATTTCTGCATACAATTACTTAAAACTTAAAATTATTGTAGTTCTTGCAACTCACGAAGGCGAGTGAGCTTTACTTTTGTGTTTATGTGTACATGCACCTAACGATAGTGTAATGTTAAATGTATAACAAAACTATTCAAAAAAGAACAGTGCGAGCCACCCTTACACATGTAAAGCTCACTCGCCTTTGTGAATTGCAACAACTATAGTAATAATCGTTTTAAAATGGAACGTTTCCAGTATAAGTTCTATGAAGTTGTTAATAAAATTATTTTAATTGATACTTTCAGCGACTTATTCCTAAAGCTTAAAATTTATTTCACTCTTAACTAATGAAGCATCGTCATTTCGACAAAAATCTTTGATATTTAAGTCAAACTGACAATTATTATACTGCACCAATCCGTTAAATTATGTATAATTAAATACTGTATAAATTATTATAAGTATTAATATTATTCTTACTCCATGGGAATACTATAATACTGATATCTTTCCTATATTGTGTTAGTACTAAAACAATGTTTTTTACTTTTCTAAGCTTTGTAAACAATATTATTGCACTTACGGGAGCTATGTTTGTCCGGTTACATATCAAATCAATTATAAACATGAAATTGATATTATTTTTTAATCCACAACGAGGAAGCTGATGGCAAGTGATGATCAGGCCGAAGTGGAAGCGAGCTTCACCCGGAATCCTCAACCACGGAGGAACTGGCTATCTTACCCCTAACTGCCGGAACATTATTCATCATTTAAGATTAGTTTCTTATCAATTAATAACTAAAGTTTTCTAGAAGTATCGTTTTCCATTTTCATGCTTCTCTCTCTTTCTATCAACCTTCTTCTCACTTCTTCTGGGTTGTACCTTTTTCTGTACACCCTACGCACCCTTCTGACCGGATTGACATTTCTAGCTTTTATAACTTTCTTCTTACCAAAATTACTATTAGTTATCACTGACGGTCCTCTAACATCTTCTAGCTGCCTAAAGCCTTTAGCCTTTCTTGTGGCGTTAGAGAATATATCTCTCTGTTCCCTTATAGTTGCATCATAGAAAACTTTCCCATTAACAATTGCTTTTCTGATGTTTTCAGTAGTGCTCAAAACTCGGGGAGGTCGGACGAATGTCGTCTCGCTCACTTCCAAGCTTTTATCTGCATTCCTTTCCCTTTCTATCTCGTCTTTGGTAACTTTCTGGATGACACCCCTTCTTTCAGTGGTCGGGAATCGATTTCCGAAATTGAAGTCGACTAGTTCTTTGTCGACTGCTATGTTCTTTGCTTCCAAATCCTTTTGAGATCGTTTCTCCAACACAAGTTTGCTGCCTCGTCTAGAAGCAAGAAGTCTCCCAATCTCTTCGATCTGCCTCTCTTCTGCTTCCAAAGTTTTCAAATCCGACATCTTTTCACCTTTAGCATCTTCAATATCTAAAACCTCAATAGGACTGGTGAAATCTGGTAACTTATCATCTATCCCTTTTAATTTCTCACTCTCTTTTTCAGCTTCAACATTCTCTGGTTGAATCATTTCTACTTCTGATTTGTTTTGCTGCGTTTCTATTTCTTTAACAAGAGAATCAGATTGTATTTCAGGTTTATTTGTAGTAGTAGTGCTAGTTGTAGTAGTCGTTGTAGTAAACTGATTCAAATCCACTTGGAATAAGTCTCTGTCAGTTATGTTTCTGGTTTTCTCATCTCTATGGTGTCTGGCTTCGACTACATCACTGTCTTTTGGCTTGTCGGTAACTCTGTTGAAATTTTGAGGTGGATTTTCTCTTGGTGGAGCTATGGGTGTCCGAGGATAGGTTTCTGTGGTAGTCGTGGTTGGTTTGGTTTCATTGTAGACGAAGTACGTCATGTTTGGCGGAGGACCCTTATGGAGGTATGCTACTGGCCAGTATCTAGAAACAAAAATGTTTATAAGACTTTACAAAACTGTAGGACTGGTCTCATCACTAATTGCAATAGTCTGGTTCGTGAGCACGTAGAATTTTGTCCAATGACCCCAAGCTACCCATCCTTATCGCTCGCGCATAATTATGTTGCTATCGCGCTCACTGCGGGTGCCAGTCGCACAGTCGGGGTCATTGGACAAAATTCTACGTGCTGACGGGCCGGGATTTATGTTAGTTAAACAAGTCCTTTAAATCTAGCGCTTAATTAAGTCAGTCAGTGCCTGAGGCATGGGAGTGGTACGGGAGGGGTGAAATTGTATATTATGACGTGACAGAGCATACAAATGTGAAGCACATCTAATAATGTGTGCCAGTTAGGGTGGAGCACGATTGTATGGGAAAAAATTTTTTTTTAGTTTCGAAGTTTTAATAGGGGGGGATTTGTGCCTTATATGAAAGTATAAATAACTGTAATTTTTTATCCCATTTAATGAATATCTTCTGCCTCCGCAGTGACTTCAAAATTTTAAAATTTTATTTAAAGTTGAAAGTCGTCTAAGGTGAAATATTGCGCTCTATTTATTAGTAAGAAGGTATTAAATAACAGATAATTCATACATTAGATATTTACTAAGGTAATATAACAAGAAATACATACAAGAATAAGATAAATTACTTTAATTATTATGCTTGAAAATCCTTTTTTAATCAAAATTAAGGCATCACGTTTCGCAATTCCAACTTGACTTTTATTGCACCTTATTAGTGACTTTCTGGATGCAGTGAGAAATGGAATCTTTGATCGTAAACTTCACAGGTCCCTCAACAGCTTAAGTGAGGTAGAGAAGCCTTAAAACAAAGGTTTGCTCTCACCACCAGATTTGACAATGTGCTGAATTTCTTAGTCAAATAAATATCTCAAAAGCGGCTGTTCGGTTAAGTAAATTAAATCAATATATAAAATAGCATTAAAGTGTATCACTGGTACTTAAAAAATTCTAGGTATTGAAGGGTGACTTGTACTGTGTGACTTTAGTATGCGACGAGCGGCCAGCTCTCTGACATCGTAAGAAGACTGCTATCAGGATACTCGTAATAGCTTTTTCTCCGGGTAACTAGTTCTTTAATCTTTCATAGGGTATCTGGCAGGCCTCTCGAGGCCATAATAATTTTAAACAGATGACGGGTGCCATCTTTGCATGATGGTTTTGTTCTTAATCAAAAACCAGGACGAAGCATAGACTTTAACCACAATAGTAGCCAGAGGTATCAAAATTTCTATTGGATTTTAAGTTCCTACAATACAAACGTAGTATTCGGTACGCTTGTGTGATCTAACGGGCATGTTACAATTCACCAGGAGAAATTATTGCAAGATTTTGTGAGAATACACCTAATTACCGCCGAAGCAATTTTATGCAAGTTCTGCTGATCAGTACTCAGATAATTGGCCATTTCTGATCACATTTGTCTTTCAATTTTTTCAAATTTATAGATAGGCAGTTTCTCACATGTTTCCAGAGCTTTTCCAGTAGACTATCTGACAAAGACGCGAGTCGCGAAAAGGGCCAGAAAAATTCTCTTCTCGCGCTCCCTCACTGCCCTTATTAAAATAATAAACCCAAAGCCTGGCGTTTTTGTGTATTTTACATTGAAAATATAGCATATCAGTAAACGATTTGTGATAAAAAAATAGTATTTTTATTTAAATGTTGCACAGATATGTGGCGCCTAAGTGAGGTCTAAAACCAACTATTTTTTTTAATTCAGTGTCGATGCGGAGGCAGTTACTCTAAACCGAATTGATTAATATTTTGCATGACTTCATTTAAGCCCTAAAGGCACAAAATTTTGACTATTACATTACAGTTATCTGAAAAAAAAATTTTCGCTCCACCCTAGTGCCAGTGCTAGAAGAAAGGACGTAGCACACGACTTATCAATCGGGAAAGGGGTCGTAACCATATCAACTCGAGGCGGTCAGTATTCATTGTAAGAAACTCCACAATACAACGCACACTTAGTCTTATCCACACTGTTACGTAAACGCCTCGCCTCGTGGTTGACAACGCGAAGACAAAGGCGATGACAGCTCGCGAAAGGAGATGGCAGCTCGCGAAAGGATGTGACAGCTCGCAAAAGGCGATACGGTGTTGTTGATCCCTTTCCGAGTTGATAAGTCTGCTATGCTGTGACCTGAAGCAGTGTCTAGGTAGATATTGTTGGAGTTTGGAGCGTAAGAAGGAAAAGACCACGAAGATTACCACGGATTTATTTTAGAACATACAGCACACAGAGACTACATGAGATCGAGTGATTGATCCAGAAGTCTGGAAGCCTTACATTGACAGCGGAGTGCCAAATTCAAATATTCAAATAAATGCTTGCGTTTAACCAAAAAGTTTCTAACTTTCCAACAGATATTTGGAGTGATTTTGAGTACATTTACAAACTTTACACATACCTGGGAGCTCCAAGTCCTCCAGAGGCGTGAGGGTCAGGGTCCCCTGCTACTGGGACCCACGTGCCGGACCCAGGTCCTTGGTAGTTGTGGCGGTACTTGATGTACGGACGACTGGCGGTCGGTACTTTGGTGTATCCTGGGTGAAGAAAAGTTTTAGATCGTATTTTATTGATGATTTATATTATTTTATTGGTTACTTAGGCTGAGTTGCACCACCTGACTTTGACCGTAACTATAACGATAACCGGTGTATTTTATATGGAGTTTGACCAAGTTAAAGTAAGATTTAGCCTTAGTTTTTTAACACGGCTTTGCAAGCATTGACTTCTGTTTTCACAAAAAGATGTCATTGTCACTCAGTAATAAGATATAGTATGTTAGGAATCATGAAACATTTGACCTCTAAAATGTACTTCGAAAGAATTACTTGAATAGCATAAAAGCTTCCTGAGATATCACGCTTTGAAAATCATAGAAATGGACTTCGAAAAAGGCTCTATACAAAACAACAGACTAGATAATTATGACGTCACGCTTGTGTACTTCATCATCATGCCTCAATATCTTATAATATAAATAACTTGAAAAAATCGAACTAGCTAAGGTGGGAATCGAAACCACGTCCTTTCGCTTGCCAGGCGACTGCTCTTCCATCTGAGCTACTAGTGCCCGTTTTTACCATCAATCCCTATTTTTTAAGTGACCCTTATGGTAACACATAACAGGAATTTTGTTTTCATAGGGGTCACTTAAAAATTAGAGTTTGATGGTGAAAACGGGCATTAGACACTGGATGATTCACTGATGCCTCAGCATGGATGACTCAGCGTTACTCCAAATTGTTACTCACGCCCGTATTCACAAACATTACTATGAGGTCTCACAGTGCGCGTGGACGCACAGGATGACACACGAACCAATCACAGAGCTCCATTCAACGCTGTGCGTTCGATTTGCGCAAGCATCGTTTGTGAATATGGGCAATATGGGTGTCAAAGTACCTGGCAAGGGATTCCCGTATTTATCGTAATACGCTTGTGGTCCATTCTTGTATAGATCATCCCAGTATTTTCTCTCTGCTTCGGACGCGTACGGGCCTAAGTGCGGTCGGTCGCCATCTTGGAATCGGTTTGGATGGGCCGGGGGGCCGGGGGGCCTTTGGGGCGCTCGGTGGTCATCTTGAAATGAAAGGCCGGGTTGGATGAAAGAGATAGCGAACCGATTTTTGGTGCATGATCAGTTTCAGTTGGAACAAATTTATGCGAAAATAGTACTTGAAATAGAGTTCAAAATTTTTTTTCTCGCAAGCTTTTACATTTCAGTAATTTAGTTTCGGCCAAAAATGATAGTTTCGGACTACACAACCGAAACCTCGATATGGAAGAAGTGCATAGAGCAAAATTATTTCTTACATGTGGCAAACAAAAAAATATGTGTGTGGAATTGCATAGAACACGTCTTCATAATAAATTATAGGGTTCGTGTAATCACATCATTTAATGCCCAACCTTACTGGCATATTTTCTGTTTTTAATCAAATAGGTAGTACTAGTGTCTAGTCACTAAGCTGTAGGGTTTGTGGAGAACTTTAGGATTCACTCAGAACGCTATACATTAAGAGGAGAGTATAAAAGCTTGGCTCTAGAAAATCTGATAACTTTTCAGAGTGAAAGGTATGTACTCGTCTTAGCGTTACTTTACATGAAAATGTTTTTGGTGTTGTGTTGAACACTTAGGTTACAATTTACCTCTGTGTCCGCCCTGAGAGGGGTGTGGTATATTGTGCTGGTGGTACGGATAGTACTTCTCGCTGCAAGGACGCCATTGGTCTTCAATCGTTCCTACGTAGCACCTGGAACAATTAAAATTGATGACACAACTAAGGTTTCAACTATGACACGTTGAGGTATTTTTATAAACTGCTATTCAATGGGAAGAGTTCATCATCATTTCAGTCATAGACATCCAGGCCTTCCTCAATGATTTCCAAATTGACCAGTTGGTAGCAACCTGCATCCAGCGCCTTTCTGCTACCTTCATGATGTTGTCGGTCCACTTGTGGGTGGATTTTCAGTAACGTGGCCTCCCCTCCAGAATCTTGCTGTCCCTATGAGAAGAGTTGGAATGGTCCTATTCTTCAATACTGAAACCACAGGTTGTTTGGCCAATGTTGCAAGTGTACATCATTCCTCCATTTGCCTCTGGTAAATTGGAGAGGGTCTTGCTCCTGCAGTGGAGACTAAATGACCTGACGATGATTATTATTTTAAGATACTAACCATGGCTTTGGGAAACCTTCGCTGTAACCACAACGGTGAGTCGGCGCGCAACAGTAGTCCCAAGAACCTGTGAAGATTTTAAAATAATGTTCTGACAACTTAAATCCACTTTGAAATGATGTCAGCATAAGATTTGCTACATAAAATGCGTTACTTGGTTAGCGGTCAGATCAAAGTTAACGCAGTCCGCATTATGGTGTTGAACAACATTTCGGTCTCTATACATTTTGTCGATCTGATCGTGCAAAGAAAGTAAGCCGCAAGACTGCTGAAAAATTGTATTTGCCTGGACCGCTGACCGTTGCCTTGACTGACAATGTTGTTCATACATGATGCGGGCTGCGTTCACTTTGACCTGACCGCAGACCGCAGTCCAGTGTGGCAAATCCTTTAGTCTGCTGGTTCAAGAGCATAATTATACTTATAGGAGACTTAACTCGAGGGGTTTACGGAAAAATTAATTACAATTTAAAAAAAATATATGACGAGCCGCTGCCAGAGGACCATTACAGGGTTCTGTGATATTCCATTATTAATTTGGCAATTATTATAATGAGAAAATAATTTTAATTCCCACTCACCAACTTCTCCCCCTTCTGGTTCGCAGGCCCAATGCCCAGCGACCTTATTCTGGGCACAAGTGGTACCAGCGCGACAGGGGAACCCAGACACGGTGTAGTGGCGCCATGATACTGATACTAGAAGCAGAGTAAATACAAATGAGTAGGTCATCTTCATAGAAACGCACCGAGCGCGGTTTGTATGTGAGCGCGTCAATACGTATGAGGCGCGCACGCACACACTGACAAAATTTATCGTGAATTAGCGGGGAGCCAGTCGTGGTTGCGCCGAATTTTGTCAGTGTGTGCGTGCGTGCCGCATACGTATTGGCGCGCTCACATAGAAACCGCGCTCGGTGCGTTTCTATGAAGATGACCTACTCATTTGTATTTACTCTGCTTGAAGGTCATTTGAATAGTAAAGTCAGCGTCAATAGTTCGTGACGCCCAAAGTAGACAAAAAGTTCGCAACACGTCTTTGTTACATAGGAACAAGGTTGGGTTATCAACTTTCTGGCCACTTTGGGTGTCACGAACTGTTTGACGCTGACTCTACACAGTAGTACTAAAAATATGCAACAAAAAATTAAAGAGAAGTTTAAATGCTATATTTTACTAAATACAAATGGATGTTAGTTCGTTTCTTTCTACATCTACAATGAAGATGAAAATTCAAAATTTTTTAACGAAGTAATGTATCTACGTGACTGTTAAAACAATCAAAATTAGTTCAATAAAATGGCAATGGAATCGTTAGAAACTACTTTATTTCTACTTGAATATAACTACAAATAAAGTTTTTGTATCTAACTACAAATTAAAAATAAATCTGAAAAAAAAAAAAACAAACAGTACATTTATAAAAAGTTGATAATCTCTTTTTCAACCGACTTCAAAAAAGGAGGAGGTTCTCAATTCGACCCGTATGTTTTTTTTTCTATGTTTGTTACGCGATAACTCCGCCAATTATGAACCGATTTGAACAAATCTTTTTTCTGCGTATAGGTAATACCTCAAGGGTGGTCCCATTTAAATTTAATAATAGAAAAAACAACCCCCAAGGGTGGAAAATTGGGGATGAACTTTTTTATACGCAATATCTCCGCCAATTATAAATCAATTTGAACGATTATTTTTTTGTTGAATAGGTATTATCAAAAGGGTGGTTTCATGCGAATTTGAAGAAAATATTTCACCCCCAAGGGTGGAAAATTGGGGATGAACTTTTTTATACCCAATATTTTCAATTTTTAGTTTTGTTTTGTGTTCACGCATTTGAAGTCGGTTTTANTCTCCGCCGATTATAAATCAATTTGAACGATTATTTTTTTGTTGAATAGGTATTATCAAAAGGGTGGTTTCATGCGAATTTGAAGAAAATATTTCACCCCCAAGGGTGGAAAATTGGGGATGAACTTTTTTATGCCCAATATTTTCAATTTTTAGTTGTTTTTTGTGTTCACGCATTTGAAGTCGGTTTTATTTTAAAAAAAAGTTAATTATTATAGTTACTTTCAATTAAAATTCTAGGACAAATTTTCAAAAATAAAAATATTTAATAATCACACTTACATGGTTCTTCCTCCCTATGTCCTCCATGCCCAGGTTTGGGCCTACTAGGCCCACCAGGTCCCTCAGGATAAGGCCTGGGCCTACCTTCCCCTGGCCTGTACCCTGGTTCCGGCTGTGGAGGCGGGTACCCTGGCTTGAACCCGGAATCTGGATATCCGGGCACTCCTGATGGTCGATAGCCAGGTTCATACCCCGGGGAATAACTGGGTCTAACCGGGTTAGGTCTATAATCCGGTTTTGGTCTAGGCAAGTATCCAGGACCACTTGGCTCTGAACCATAATCAGGTTTCGGCCCGGGTAAGTAACTAGGCCTGCTCGGACCCGGCCTGTAATCCGGTTTGTGATAACCGGGTCCGCTCGGTTCCGAAGGTCTAAACGGAGGTTGGCAACCAGGTGCGCACGGTTCAGGGTAACCAGGTTTGTAGCTAGGACCGGAAGGACCGAGGCCGCTTGGTTCGTGGTACCCTGGGCTGGAGGGGTAGATAGGTTTGTACCCAGGGCCACTGGGTGGGCCTGAGGGGTATCCAGGTTTATAATCATGGCCGCTTGGGGGTCCAGAAGCGGGAAGGTAAGGTTCTGAAAAGTATAATAAGTGAGTTTATACAGGGTGGAAACGATAAGTGATCTCACTCAATTATTTCAAAACTATACAAGATATCGCAAAACTAGTTACTGATCCTGAAAGTGCTTCACAAGCTCTTTCAAACGGTAATAAAATAGGTTACAGAATAAACTGGATGTATCTGAAAATGCTATGTTTCCAAAAAATTCTAAAACGACAATTATAATAAGGTATTTATTTACCAGAAGCTGCCGATGGGTACCCTGGCCCACTTGGGCTAGAGCCAGGGTACGATTCCCCTGGAATCAACGGTCGAGGCAGTTCCGAAGATGGCTCCCTGTGAAAAATATGAATTATTCTAAATAAATAACTCATTTTTTACTAGTTAGTAATATTTTTATTAATCCTTCATAATTTATATGCCAGCGAATCGAGACACAATAGAAATCAATTGTTGCCGCGGTTTCATTCGTGGACCACTTATGGTTTCACGAATTAAACCTTGTAATAATCTTTCATAGTAAACTGTGTAGTCTGATAGACAAAAAAAATATATTTTTCTTAGTTTATTTGTCTAAGGGCTGATTTTTCAATAGTCGGATAACTTTTAACTGAAGAATAAACTTGTCATTTTGACATATTTCCCATACTGAAACTGTCAATGTGCCAAACTTATTCTGAGATTAATATTTACTCTTGTTTGGGCGAATATGTTTACCTTACATATTTTATAAGACCTCACTGTACATACATTCATATGTGATGCAATAAATAAATGAATATGAATCCACCCTAAGGCTGAGTTGCACCACCTAAGTTTAACCAGTGCTTTTTGTATGGAGTTTGACATTTGTTAAAGTTAAAGTAAGATGGTGCAACCCAGCCTAAGTAACTCGGCGGTCGCCCTGCAAGCGAAAAATCGTAGTTTCGATTTCCACCTCTAGGTGCCTACAATTCAACTTTTTCAAGTTACCACCCCTGACAATTCTTCCATACTCACTCATAGCCATGTTTCCCGTGCACCTTCCTCCAGCACTGGCCGTTAAACAGGTCGAAAGCGAACAGCCAGTCGTCAGTGGAGTGCTGGTAGTCCACCCCTCGTTGAAGGTCGAAGAGTCGGATTTCGGAGAGCAGGCAGTTGTCGACGCCTATGGGAGCGTGGTTGCTGGAAGAAGGAACAATGTTATTGGTTTACTTGAAGGTTCCATGGTACTTGAAGTTAACAATTGATGACAGTGATCTTTTCCAAGATCTATCTGCAATTTGATTACATAACTCTCAATAATAAAAAAATGTTTTTTTCTAATTAAGCACTAAACTTGCTTTTAAAAATATTGTACAGATTGTTTTGTCATATTAAGAACCTCCTCCTTTTATTGAAGTCGGTTAAAAATATGTAAAGTGGTGGCAGTTGGGGCCTATGACACGGTATAGCATGTGATATACTCATAGCTGGGCACCGTTAATCAAATAGTTAACTTCGTTAATCGTAAAACCGTTAATAAAAATATTAACTTCGTTAAACGTTAAAACGTTACATTTAGCAAGATTTAACGCAAGTTAACGTTAATCGTTAATCCGTTAACACATTATAATAAAACGAAAAAAATAATTGTAATATGCAAGGTTCAAATAATTTCGAAAGCTTGTATCGCGAATGGAATTTATTCCTTTTTTATGTTTGCGCTACAAGCTGTCGAAATTATTTGAACCTTGCATACAATTATGTTTTTCGTTTTGGCACAGAATAATAATAAGTACTGTTTTGGTAACAACTGCATTTCAAAATAAAATCTTGTTTTTAAAAAAGTTTTTTATTATTATAATTTTATTTTGTTACACTTTTTAGTAGTAGCCTAAGAGCTAGTGAACGCCAGACCTACGTCATTTTATATAACTTAAAAAAAAACCGACTTCAAATGCATGAACACAAATAATACCTATTCAACAAAAAAATAATCGTTCAAATTGGTTCATAATCGGCGGAGATATTGCGTATAAAAAGTTCATCCCCCATTTTCCACCCTTGGGGGTGAAATATTTTCTTCAAATTCGCATGAAACCACCCTTTTGATAATACCTATTCAACAAAAAAATAATCGTTCAAATTGGTTTATAATCGGCGGAGATATTGCGTATAAAAAAGTTCATCCCCAATTTTCCACCCTTGGGGGTTGTTTTTTTTATTATTAAATTTAAATGAGACCACCCTTGAGGTATAACCTATACGCTGAAAAAAGATTTGTTCAAATCGGTTCATAATTGGCGGAGTTATCGCGTAACAGCGTATCGCTTATCGCGTAAGAGATAACTTGGCATTGTCATTCTCACTAAAATGTCTCTGGGGTGGTGGCGTAGTGAGGCGGGTCGTTACATTCCCNTTTTTTTTTGACTTTGAACAAACATAGCTAGAAAAAAAAACATACGGGTCGAATTGAGAACCTCCTCCTTTTTTTGAAGTCTGTTGAAAAGCTGAAAGTTTGTCAGCGTATGCTCCCAATATAGGATAGAATGTTTGTGAATCATGAAGTTTGGGTCATCGTGGCTTTGGCAGGTATCCTAAAAAAACTGTCTGGCACGGAGTTGGAACTGTCAAAACTGTCTGGCTGATGAGGAAACTACTTCTAATTATTGCCCTAATATTTTATATAAAAATAAAAATCAGCTTTTATTTTATAGTATAACGTAAGCCTAACTTTTACGGTGGCTTTTTCTGTATATTTAATACACTGTAATTCTACTTACGTTATACCATAAAATCTGATTTTTATATAATATTTGAGCAATGATTAGAAGTTATTTCGACATCAGCCACACAGTTTTGACAGTTCCAACTCCTTGCCAGACAGTTTTTTAGGGTAGCTGCCAAAGCCACGATGACCCAAACTTCATAATCCACCAACATTCTAACCTATATTGGGAGCATACGCTAACAAACTTTCAGCTTTCATAAAATGACGTAGGTAGGTCTGGCGTTCACCAGCTCTTAGTCTATAATATTTCAATCTCAGAGCCTTGGTTCAATTACAATACAATTTAGCACCAAAGTGCTCGAAAAGACAAATCAAACAAACCCAAACTCGATAAATTTCCACCATTTCGTTTAGGAATTCCTATGGCCACCTCCTGACTCCATCATCAGGACCCTGGACATCATCTAGTACTAAAGTGCTCGAAAAGACAAATCCAACGAACCCAAAATCGATGCGATTCCGCCGTTTCATTTAGGAGTTCCTATGGCCACCTACTGACTCCATCATCGGACCAGCTTAATGGTACCATAACATTGCATTTTCATCGTACTTACACAAGTATCCCAAATTTCAGCTCAATCGGTTAAGGAGAACTGGTCTTAAATTCAGTTGCAAGATTTGTCCCACATAATGTATCCTAACAAGTGAAGTCAATATAAAGCTTATAAATAAATAAAAAACCGGCCAAGTGCGAGTCGGGCTCGCGCACAAAGGGTTCCGTAGCAGCAAATATAATAAACTTATTATGTCAATTTAATCAACCTATCTCAAAAACTATAAGAGATACTTTGATCAAACCAAAAATCGTTGAAAGAGTTAATTAGCATGCATCACCTCTATTTTTTTTAGAATTTTATACCCCGTAGTTATAAAAATAGAGGGGGGGGGACATACTTTTTACGACTTTGAGAGCTGATATCTCAAAAACCGTTCACTTTAAGAAAAATGTTTTTTAGAAAACTTTATATCATTTTAAAAGACCTTTCCATTGATACCCCACACGGGTATGTACATCGAAAAAAAATTTTCATCCCTCAGTTACATGTATGGGGGGCCCCACCCCCAATTCTTTTTTTTACTATTTAGTGTCATAATTTTGTAGCGGTTCATACAACACATATTCCCATCAAATTTCATCACTGTAGTACTTATAGTTTCCGAGTAAATCGGCTGTGACAGACGGACAGACGGACAGACGGACAGACGGACAGACGGACAGACGGACAGACGGACAGACGGACATGACGAAACTATAAGGGTTCCGTTTTTGCCATTTTGGCTACGGAACCCTAAAAATAGCATATTTTATATCGTTTCGTTCTGGTTACAAAAACTGTTGTTTTGCGTTCTGCAAGTTCTGGAAGCCCGAACGTACCTACTTGTCAGAACGCGTTTTTCTAGCGTTTTTCAGCGTGCCTGCTGTATATTTTTGGTAAATAGTAGGTACTGGATTAACGATTAACGGATTTAGGATAATTTAACGGAAGTTAACGAGTCCGTTAACATTTTTTAAAGTTAACTTAAAAGTTAATCCGTTAATAGAAATGTTAACTTCGTTAATTAACGATTAACGGATTAACGAGTTAATGCCCAGCTATGGATATACTGATGATAGTGATGATGATGATCATTATTTTGATGATGCTGGTGATGGCGATAATCATTGCATTTCTTTATTTGAAACAATAAACAATTACTGATAACAACAGACAAACTATGATGATGGTGATGATAAGGATGACGAAGATTATGATTATTATTGTGATTAGGGTGTTGATGATGATGGAGAAAATCATATCGGTAGTGTTGATGATGATGATGATCATAAACCTACTTGTAAGAGAAGCTCAGGCATCTAAAAGGTGCTTCAGTACAGGCTGCACCACACGCTTGCTCATCAGTGACTCTCGCTTGACCGCGCACGGCGGCGCCTATCAGTTTCGCTGCGTTGTCGTATTGCAGATAGCATTCTGGAAGGAAAATGAACCAATGTAAAACGTGTTCTTGGCGTCAAATATAACTATAGGTACTAAGGCCCGGTTTCCACCAAAAAGGAGAGGCGATGAGTTTTAACCCAAGAGAGAATGGAAGCGCTATAAGAATTTTGCCGCCCTCGTCAAAAAAATCTTAATAATTCGTAAAGCAATTTCCCGCTAAGTGCGAGCTTTTTAGAAGCTGCCCGTTCGTTCGTTCCCAAAGCAGAAGCAAGTCAATCTATCTACTCAACACACAAATGGTGTCTTTCCAACTACTTCTGATTTCATAAACATAAAACTTACAATCTACCGTCTTATAAAACGATATGCTCAAGCATTAGAATTTACTGGAATATTATCGATTGAGCCACAGCAGGGAGCAGTCGCAGAAGCCATGTCATAGTCGCCAGGGGTGAAGGTACCAAGTGCTCGTTCTCCTATCCTTCAGCAGTTCCTGCGCCAGCCAGCAAGATGAATTTCGACGAAAGTTCCAGTGGGTATGTAACCAATGAAACCATCTATGGAACCCATGAAGACTCACATGTCGTGAGCTCTATCAGTGCATGAGGGGCCTCTTGAGGAGGAGTTTGTTACCATCCGCAGTCGTCAGGCAAAAAGACGCGCCCACTCTAGGATTAATAACCAATCAGCTTTCGTTTTTTCCATATCGCCTCTCCTCTCAGCTTCGATTTCGTTTGGAAATCTGATTGGTTCTTCAAACACAGGAGATGTGACCCTGATTGCTTTGGTGGTCAAAATACAGATCTAGAAAACTACTAGAGAAATCAGATATTGGAAATTAGATCTAGTGCATACCTAAGTGTTTTCGCGGATTCGGATGGGACGTATTGCGAAATCACTGTAAGGTTTACTATCTATCGGAGGCTTATCTTCAAAAACGATAACTTTAGGCTATTAATGCCCATGAAATTTACCTCATTTATTGTTCCGACTGGGACATGTAAAAGCGCTTTTTAAAAGCCCATTTTCAGAAAATAAATAACGTTCTGGATATTTTCAGCAGGGCCTTCAGCTAACTTAGCTATAACAACAACTTCTGATTAAGTACGTAGATCCTTGCTACACAGGAGTTGCAGCGGTGGGAACGAGTGGTGGGAATAGTCCCGTTTTATAGCAACAACTTACCCCCATCTTCCTGGTGGCTGTGCCTCGCGTCGTCATACAGCGCCGGTTCACACCCTCGTCCGTAGTTCCCCCTCGCGTATAACTCGTGGCCGTGGGAGCGACGAATACTCCCCCCAGTTAGTGAGGTGGGGGGTGATGATGTGAGGATGCAGTTGGCTAAGTCATCCCCTATGGAGGGGGCGTCGTATCTGAAAGGTTAAATTCATAATAAAATTTTATATGGGAACCATAAGGCAAGCCAGAATAGGACATCCCCTCTTCCCGAGGATGTTGTAAGAGTTGCGAATATTATATCCCAAATGCGTCGGGCTGATCTCTGGCAGTGTAGAATAAAGTTCTGGTGATGATAAACAACTGAATTTGAATTTGAAAAAAACTTTCATGACTTTTTAGCAGTCAAGAATGTCTTCATATTCCGCAAGCATTCTCCAAAGCCTGTGTCAATGACCACGATTATCGTCTGATCTTTGTTTATCACAATTTTTCTGACATACTGGCAATGCATTTAATAGTGTTGTTTCGTCATAAACAAGAATCAGACGTTAATTGTGTCTTAATTTGGTTGGAAGTTTGAGAATATCCTTTTCTTCAATCAATTTAAAGTGATGTCATATAACGTATGCTATGTTTTTGCTACCGCGAGCCAAAATCTTCATACGAATCACATACCTGAAGCTGAATCCTCGACAGAAGAACGCATGAGCTCGTATGCACTCCGCCTCGCACGCGCCGAGCCCTGTCACGGTCAGTGCGGCCCTCACTGCTCCTCCGCTTACTGCTGCCTCGGAGCGGACGTGCCAGAAACATTCTAGAAGTAGAGGATAATCTTTTAGTAGTAGTAGGTTTGTAACTTGACCACAAGAGCTGTTCTTATGTTTCGTTAGTTTCAGCCGAAAAACGTCCACTGCTGGACAAAGGCCTCCCCCAAGGATTTCCACAAAGACCGATCCTGCGCCGCTCGCATCCAGGCACCTCCCGAGACCTTCACCAGATCGTCGGTCCACCTAGTGGGAGGCCTGCCCACGCCACGTCTTCCGGTTCGTGGTCGCCACTCTTGTGTTTATTTCGCAGTAAAACGCGGAATGCGTGCTTCGCTCTGTAATTTAACCACAGATGACCGCAAAGATAAAATCTGTTCATCATCATCATCATTTCAGCCACAGGTTGTCCACTACTGAACATAGGCGTCCCCCAATGATTTGAATGTTGATCAATTATTGGTCTTCCTTCTACTTTCCTGCTACCTTTATGATGTCGTCGGTCCACCTTGTGGGTGAACGTCCCACGCTGCGTTTTCCGGTACGTGGCCTCCACTCCAGAACCTTGCTGCTCCATCGGCCGTCAGTTCTGCGTACTAAGTATGTGCCCTGCCCATTATCACTTCAGCTTGCTTCAGCTCCAGCGCCCGAAGTTGCTATCACCTAATCATGCTATTCTAGTCCTTACCACTCTCAACCCAAGGTCTGTGACTGATGACGGAGCATCCGTGGTCTTGCGGCATGGCGTACACATCAGAACCGCTGTCAGCCGACAATTCCAACCCTCGGTACGGACGCTCACTGAGGAAACAGTTGTCTGTGCCTCGGGAGCTTGAATATCTGAAAAAATTGGTAAAGTTCAGTAAAGAAGGATTGGAATCCCCAAGGAAAACGCAAACGTGGTCGACCCAGGCAAACTTGGCGGCGCACTGTAGCGGACGAGGCGAAAAAGATCGGCAAGACCTGGAGCGAGATCAAGCGAGAAGCTCAAGACCGAACGAGATGGAGGACTGTTGTGGACACCCTCTGCCCCATCTAGGGGACATAGGACCATAAGTCAAGTAAGTCAAGTAAAGAAACCGAAATATCAAGATTGCGGAATATTTTGATAACTTTTAGTTTTAGAAATTTCTTTGAACGATACCAGATGAAAATAGCCTAATGTTGTCAATGTTGGATGAATGTTGAGTCAAAAGTAGTTGGATCCTCATCGACTGCTGGACTATTTATCTAACTAACACAACGACACTCAAAACTCCCTTCACATTCAAGATTTTTTTTCTGAAAAAAATAATACAAATACTACCTACACTGGCATGCAAAAGGTACCTACTTAGCGCACTTTTAAAATTACAAAAAAGGTCCTACATCTGACGTTAAATTTCTCCTTACCTGTAGCTATAAGACACGCATTTGAACTCCCTCTCTTCAAAGCAGGCAGCCTCGCACTCCACCACATTCCTGGCGAGCAGCGACCTTCGGATGGCTCCAGAACCCAGGGACATCCCTGGTCGTCTTCGTGAGGAGCAGTCTGGAAAAGACCGATCAGAGTTTTACCATCCTTCATCATCAACATCAGGTCATTTAGTCTCCACTGCTGGAGAACGACCCTCTCTAATTTACCACAGGCAAATGGATGATTTGGTCTACACTCTCCATTCTGGCCAGACTGGTTGGGGAGCGCTTTCCTTGTAAAAATTCAGGAATATAGTCTTAAGAATTGATGTTAGACAAAGTAACGTAGGATGCAGTACCGTTCTATGTGTATAGTTAGCGCGTAATACGATAGAAAAATATTTAGATTTAGATATCATTTCAGCCAAATGACTTCCACTGTTGGACAAAGGCCTACCCCAAGGATTTCAATAACGACCGGCCTTGCGCTGCCGCATCCAGGTACCTCTCGCGACCTTCACCAGATCACTGGAGAACTTTTCTGCTCCAGCTCTACGAGTTATGTGCAAAGTTATTACTTAAATTCAATGTTAAAACGTCAGCCTACCAGCGCTTCGAGACCAACATTTGGCAAGTGCTGAGAAGAAGCGCCGTAACAAACTCAGTCACCACTGTCTGCCGATTGATATAAATAAGTACAATGAGGGCTATCGTTTTAGCGCTCACCAGTTAGCGCCACTGTAGAGTAAGGTCCTGTCACTTGCTAGTAGCGAAGACAGTGGCACCAACTTGTGAGCGCTAAAGTGGTAGGAGGACTGTCGCATTTGCACTCATCAAGATGGCGCCACTGTAGAGTAAGGTCCTGTCAATCGCCAGGGGTGCCAACTGTTAAGTATAAAAACGATAGCCCTCATTGAAAAGTCCTATGGCTGAAATGATGATGAATTAAAAAATAACTCACCTTTACCACCAACATCGTCATCCCTATCCTCAGCATAATGGTGAGGCTTGCTCGGCTTATAATAATTAGACTCCCCATAGTCCAGACCACTAGTCCCCGAAGAATTCCACCTCCCTCTCTTCCAGGATCCGTATCTCTGGCTCTCCCAGGACCTCTCCTTCCCAAGACTAAAGTAATCGAAGTCAGTGTTGTATCCTGGCTTTACGCCATAGGTCCTGCTGTTGTTGGGTATACGCCAATGGTTGACGCTGTTGTAGAAATCGTTTGGATCCTTGTAGTAGTTGTCGTAACCGCCATAGACGCCGCCGTAGGTGCCCCAGTTTTCGATGTCGGCTTCACTGCTGCGGCCTACACCTGTAAGAGAATTCAAATACAAATTTTTAGTACGTAGGCCTTTTTAGGGTACTTAAATGCGTAAACAAAGCTTGCTAACCCAACTTCGGGACTGCATCGGCTGGTGTTAAGAAGTAGCATAAGATTAATATTAATACATTTAGGTTTATTTAAGTACCTTCAAAGTACCCAACATACACATAACTTGCCTATTGGAATGGTCGGTCTGTGGTTTCCAATTCCCGGAATCTAATAGCTTTTGCTTAAACAAACTTGGGCAACAAAATACTTAATCGTGCACCATGAAGATTTTTTAATAGAAGGTGAGCGCTAAGAATGAAGCTTGCAAAAATAATTTTCAGTTTGATCAAATTACATTTCAATTAAGATTAAGTTTTTCATAAAATGAGCCATTTTTTAACAATAGTTAGTCACTGGATATAACAATAACAGTAACAATATGATTCCCGACTTTTGTGAACGCCATAAGACAGATCTATGGCCGTTCAATAAGTCCCCCACCAGGGTAGTTGCGCCCGTATTCACAAATATTACTATGAGGTCTCCCAGTGCGCGTGGACGCACAGGGTAACACACGAACCAATCATAGAGCTCCATTCAACGCTGTGCGTTCGGTTTGCTGATTCACTTAGCAAGCATGGTTTGTGAATGCGGGCGTTAGTCACAGCACACATGAAAGAAGACCAAGCAACAGCTTTATTAAAGTAACCTTACTTACCAATCTGATACGGCACGTAGAACTGGTCATCATACTTCCTTCTTCCCCCGTTATACCTCCTCTTGTCATCGAACCGGTTGTAGTCCCGGTTGTACCTGCTGTCTTGCCAGTCGTTTCTGTCCCATTGGTTCTGGTAGATCGGTAATCTGAAAGACCACTTTATCATTAAGTAACTTTAATAACTGTAGGACCAATGGTTGAGAGACAGAATATCCGTTGGTATTAAGTCCGCCATTTCTTCGACTCCATTCTTGCAATGATTCTCCAAGCTATTTCTGCCCTTTTCTTACTAGACTGAGAAATGTAATCGCTTACCTATTAGGCTTAGAAGACTAAAAGGCACAGTAACTGTATTCTGAGAAGAGACATTCTTCTCACTTCTTCTTTTTCACTCTAGAAAATGAGCTGACCATTTTGGGGCAGACTGAAATATCTAGTATTTTTTTTCCTCTAAGAACGTAAACTAACCTGTTTGGGCTAGAAGACCAAAACGTGCCGAAACTCCGAATGCGCAGTAGCTCTATTTCGCCTAGCAACTTATTCCCATCAGTCAAACTTAAAGAACTGATTTTTGTCCCACTAGCGACTTTGGATAATGATTCAAGGTTTGCTTAGTTTAGGAGTGTAAAATTTTCAAATTCAAATTCAAAATTTCGAAAGATATTTATTTTGTTTCTGAGAAATGTAATATTTCTTACCTATTAGGCTTAGAAGAAAGAAACCCCGAGTGCAGCAACCCTGGTCCTCCCAATGACTCCGGGCAGTTTGGCTCCAAGCTATTCCTGTCCACTTCATAGAAGTCGTAGTCCTTGTCTTCCACGAAGTCCCGGTCGACGTCGAAAGCTTCGATCGGCTTCGTCATCAGCTCGCAGAGACCTTTGCCTCGGAAGGAGGGGTCCAATCTGTGAAATAAATACAAAAAGAGTTTGTTAAATGGAAAGTTTTTTTTTATGCAAGACAAGGCAGGTATTTGATCGCAATCGCCCCTGGTGTTAAGTGAGATGCAGTCTAGGATGGTACATATCTGCCCTGTAAGTGCCTATTCAATCTTGCCTTGAAAAGTGTCTTATTTTGTAAGAATTAGTAATTTGTTTTTGCACAAATAGTCCCGTTAGCTCCTCGTACTACGCTGAACTTGCTTTTGTCACGAGTGGGCTCACCACAATAGTCAAGCGACAGCGGGGTTCGAACCCGCGAGTTGGCCAGTCCGATCCCTAAACCGTTCGGGTATTGTGGCTTAAGTATTTTTAGTGATTGGTTCGTGATTTTATTGATGAGGTATTCTCCACTGCAGGAGCATGTTTCTCTAATTGAACAGGAAATGGAGAATTTGGCCTGCATACACTTCTCACGCAAGCCAGATGGGTTGAGGTGGGACTTTATTCAAAGGAGTTAAAAATGACTTTTCCACTATTTTGCACATAAAATCTTTTATTTCATTTCAGTCAAAAAAAATCGTGAAAATTAACAATATCAGAAAAGCTATCCTAGAAGTTACAACTCTATGTGTAGGGCGCCTTACAAAATTTATTGGCGTAATGCAACGCTTGGTGATTCGTTGCATATTCTTCATTCATACAACATACAACTTTATGGTGCGTCTGAAACGCAACGTGGACATGTTTAGCCTTTTAATTTTTAACCTTATCCTTATACCCTTCCAGCAGCGTTTTGGGACAAACACTTGGCAAGACATAGCTAGCCCGCAGAATTGCTTTAATCAAGTGGCAATAGGCGGGCATATAGCTTGCAGAGGTGATGGCAGCTGGGGCAGAAAAGTTCTCGAGTGGCGACCACAGGCTGGAACACGTAATATGGGCTGGCCACTCATTAGGTGTACCGACGATCTGGTGAAGGTCGCGGGAAGTACCTAATAGATGCGGGCAGCGCCGGACCGTTCGAAATACTTGGGGGAGTCCTTTGTCCAATAGTGGACGTCATTTGGCAGAAGCGATACTCATATAAAAAAAAGTCAGCTTTTACCCGTGGTCCCCCCAACATGTCCCCCTGGTGGGTCCACGGGTAATTGTTTATACCCGTTGGTACGCCACCATAGATTTATAAGACTTAATTCCTAAGTTCATATTTATTTGAGAATAAAGGATACATCAAAATTAATATTTGCAAGAACATGTTTTATTATATCTTCACATCACACATGTGGGTTAACCTACCTATAATTAATTATAGATTTTTTTTATAACATTATAGATACCTAGGTGACATGCAATGTTTGCCACTTAGTGCGGTGGGACCATGGTTAAAATAAATTACCCGTAGACCCACTGGCAAACACTGTTCAGAACGGTGGGACAACGGGTAAAAAAAATTACTCGTGGACCCACCAGGGGGACATGTTGGGGGGACCACGGGTAAAAGCCGAAAAAAGTATTTTGCATACCAAATTTCCCCTTTTACTGCTCATTCATCGCTGCCTGATGTCATCGGCCATTTGCAATTCCGCACATACTTATCACTATGACCCTAATTTTCTGCTGCACGACCTTCGTTCCGGCCCAGTTCTTTCGGACGTATTTGGGTTGAATTACGATGATGCAGATGGGAATCATCATCTTTTGTGTGAATTATGTACGGGTATTAGTGGGCAGGGACGGACTTGGAAGAAAGGGGATATTTTGACGTTTTGGGGACAACATGAAGGGGCTAAATAGTTGGGGACGATATTTTGAAGTCAAAACAGCGAGGATAGTTCTGTTCTTGAATTTGAGAAAGTAGTAACATACCTCAATAGAATTTTATTTTTAAAAGGTGATAAAGTATTATCAAGTAATAAATTTCAAGAATTTTAAAGCATTTAATCGACGTCTTGTAGATTGGTGGGAAGTTATGTACGCCCGCTGCGATGCGATCCCCATATCCTTAACACTATAATCCGGGCCTTTTCAAGGCGAGAGTGAATAGGCACTAACAGGGCAGACATATACCAGGACCATCCTAGACTGCATCCCACTTAACGCCAGTTGCGATTACTACTTAGTGCGTTAACGTTTCATTTTGAACATTAAAGAGAGAAGCCAATTTTTTATATAGGAGAATAATAATGCTTAAAAATACGTCAATCTATTTAAAACCAGCCATTCAGTGAGACTCTTAAAATACAGTATAAGGTACAAAACAAAACAAAACACTCGACTGAAACTCAAACTGTGATGTTTCTATTCCATCTTTATGATCAATTCAAACTCGAATCAGTTCTCAAGAGAATATTAATTTAAACTTTATTTATTCCCGAAGTCCGTCCCTGAGCTATCAACCATGCAAGGTGATCGTAGTACTACGGCATTGCACTACGCCATAGCACGAAAAAACCTCGTCCTTATCCCAAAGCACAAGAGTTCAAAATAGCAATAGATATCATAGATAGATAGTACAATACAATGCTGATTCTGCGAACAGATATATCGGCTCAAGTACACTGTTTTCGTTGATTTAGTACCAGATGCTTAATTCGAAAATGCGGTAATAGTACATTAATTTAACTAGTGGCACAGTGGGTCCCGGGTTCGGTTACAAGACGGGTCAATTTGGGTTTTTAATGACGGCCGAGTGGCCTAGTGGTTCACATGTCGGACTACTACGCCAAAGGTTGCGGGTTCACCGCACAATACAAACATAGAGTGCATATTGCTCATTAGTATTGGTTTGGTCGATTTCTATGTATAATTTGTAAGTATTATATTCAAAGAAAGATAAGGTAAAAAAAAGTTCCCTGAGAATTCCAGATGAAGCTCGCTTCCACCTTCGGCCTGATCATCACTTTCTATCAGGCGAGATGCAGGCTAGGAGCTTCCACGTTGTAGGTGAAAAATACTATTTTTTTGGTATTATGGAAAGGAAAGAAAGGAAGAATATTTATTACGATGAACATCAGTTAAGGACAAAGAAGGTATACGGAAAAAAGACAGAAATAGCACATAAATATTACAAGGAAGTAAAAAGTGAACTGAGCAGTGCTACCCTGAGGCAACAGCGATGCCCATCGCAATGGGACTCCACTCAGCATATGCCGTGGCCCACGGTGGAAAAGTGGTGGAAAGGGACAAATTACAAAACAGTTCTCTTTAAGTATAAATAACACGACTACGGTTACGATTATAATCTGAGCCTCTATACAAGTGATCAGTAGCTACTAGTTTCATAGACTTTTGCATTGTATCAGTATGCCTTCGGCCCTTCTAGCACGCACTATGACCAACTAGGTCAGAGCTTATTCTCCTCAGATATAGTGATAAGGGCTTTAATATTCAAAACTATGTACAACACCAGACATACTGTACATTATTGTTGCAAACCTACCTATCTGTACTAATATTATAAATGCGAAAGTAACTCAGTCTGTCTGTCTTGCTTTCACGCCTAAACCACTGAACCGATTTTGATGAAACTTGGCATAGAGATAGTTTGAGTCCCGGGAATGGACAGTTTTCATCGGACGCGCGCGATAAAGTTTTTCTGTGATACAAAATTCCACGCGGGTAAAGCTGCGGGCGGAAAGCTAGTTAGTGGTGACTGAGTTTGTTGCGGCGCTTCTTCTCAGCACTTGCCAAATGTTGGTCTCGAAGCGCTGGTAGGGTAAAAAGATTATGAGACATGTAGAGGCTCCTTAAGAGCAAAATGACGATTTGTAAGAATTATTTATTAGTCCAAACAAATAAAGAAATTTTGACTTTGACTTTGACTTTAGTTTCAAATAAATAAGATACCATAGCATGGTAGCTTGATTTGCCGTCATCGTAATTCACAATCAACTGAAAAATAAAAGAAATATAAAATTGGAACGACACAATATAGGCGGTCATAAGAGAGGATTGAGATTCAAAACTGTGCTTTCAATTCCGGTTGTTTTTCAGGCGAAGCTTTGAAAAAAGCTGTATAAATTTTAATCAGTGCATCATCAAAAAGAACCACGTCATGTTTCACTTTGTCTCTCTTAAGGAAGCCAAAACCTTTAAAGGTGCTTTCCAAAGACCTAAAATCACGTGTCGAAACTACAGAGTTGGTTAGGTACTAAAATATTTTTGTTAATACTTAAAACTATTATTACATAACTAGCTTTTGCCCGCGGCTTCACCAGCGTGAAATTTAGTTTGTCACAAATCGTCATAATTTATAGCCAATAAGTTATTCTGGGTTATTATAACCAATAATTCTGTAAAGTTTCATCAAAATCTTTTTCGTTTTTGCGTGAAAGAGTAACAAACATGTTAACATCCAGACATCCATACAAACTTTCGCATTTATAATAGGTATTAGTAGGATGTTTGTAGGCATATTATTTTTATATTGTACTAATGCTTAATCGTAATTATACAACAAAAACTTATTAAGGTCGCTTCAAACAGGAAAAAACAATAGTGCGAACGGTCCGTGAGAACGTTACACACTAAAATCGTTATGAGTGACTACAGTCCCCTTAATGTACAGTCGGATGTGTTAAATTGTGTGCTAAAAGATAAAAAATCATTGCCAAGGTTACAAGTTTGATTTTTTATTTCATATGCTTTATTTCTTGACAATATTTTTCCGGATATGTCACTTCAGGAGTGATTGAATTTATCAATACCACCACCTCTCGTTCCCACCGCTGCAACTCCTGTGTAGCCAGGATCTACAGCTTGACCGCCAATATAAACCCAACCAGTGAAGGGCAAGTTTGTCCCGGGGGAAATTTAACTGTCATTGGACCCGCAACGAAATTAATCAGAAGAAAATAGGAGGAGTTCTAAGTTAGGGTTCGACTTGCCTGTTAGCTAGTATAATTTTAAAGCTTAGCATATTTCAAGTTTTCGTTTCGATTCAGCCAAATGACGTTTACTGCTGGACAAAAGCCTACTCCAAGGAGTACTAAACGACAGATCCTGCTCTGCCCCCAATAAACTCGATTGTCAACTGTAGTATATACCTAATAAATAAATAAATAAATAAATACCCCATCCAGGTGCTTCTCGTGATTTTTTTTATTGGTATCGGGGGTCCTCCATATTACAAAAAAAGGTGAAATATTATGTGGATATTATGAAATGGGACTAATCTTTGCTTGTTACCACCATTTACCTAGTACCTAATACCACAGATAATAATACAAAGTGTGTTTACCATTTTGCAGCTGTGTTTTTTGGATTTAGAGTTTTTTAAAATTATTAACATTCTTTTCTCTGGCTTTTTACATGGTCAACTATACACATTACAGCATCACCATGAGGTGTCGAAAACGCACCATTTTACACATTCAAGGTCCGCAAACCATAAAGATTGCAATGATTTGATGCATTTACATTAATTTGAATTAACCACTGTTTATGTATAGTATAATTTATGTAAACTTTTGGTTTTGTTGTAGTTCGCGGAAGGCATCACGAACTGTTTTGATTAAGCAGATGTCCATAGCGATTGTTCTTGACTTACGCCCGTATTCACAAACGATGCTTGCTTAAGTGAAGCAGCGTTGAATATAGTTCTATGATTGGTTCGTGTGTCACCCGCTGTGCGGTAACTGTGACTTCGTACGCGTTTTACCCCCTTAGGGGTTGAATTTTGCAAAACCCCGTCTTAGTGAGCACCTACGTTCTAAAAGAGACCCCCATGCAAAATTTAAGACTCCTAGCACTTGTAGTTTCTGAGATTTCGTGATGAGTGAGTGAGTCAGTGACCTTTCGCGTTTATACAGGGTGGAAACGATAAGTGATCTCACTTGATTATTTATTGAAAACTTGGAAGCTGGAAACATTGAATTTTTGGATAGATCCACTTTATTCTGTAACCTATTATTAATATTGTTTGATAGAGCTTATAAAGCACTTTTAGGATCAGTAACCAGTTTTTTTTATATCTTGTATAGTTTAGAAGTAATCGAGTAAGATAACTTATCGTTTCCACCCTGTATAGATAGAGGTTTTTTTCCAGGTAGGTACTCACCGGTAGTTGAAGCTCTCGCAATGGAACCTCCTCTCCACAGCGCACTCCCGGCGACAATCCTCCAGCCTCTCACACGCGATCGCCTTCCGAACGAAGCTGCGGAGGGCCCGCCTCCCTGCCAGCACTCTTCTGAAGCACGCTGTGGAAGAAATACTGCTATTAGACATCAAGCTAAAATAAGGCATAATTTTGTTGTGATATATGCTTTTTTGCCGTGTGGTGACGGCAGAGTAGAATACATTTGTCACCAACCCCTGCTCTTCCCGCACGGGTGTCGTAAGAGGCGACTTAGGGACTACACATCAAACAGAGAACGGGCAGCAGCGCTCTTTGAAAAACATCAATCTTTTAAACTGCGATCTCCAACCCGCCTGCCAAGCGTGGGGATTATGGCAAAACCCTCCACTATCGTGGAGGAGGCTCATAGTCCAGCAGTGGACTGTAAAGGGCTGTTGATGATGATGATATGCTTTTTTGCGACAAAAATATACAGGGTGGAATTTTGTAATGCCACCTGAAGGGAAAGTACCTAATCTAATAGTACAAGAAGGGTAGGTAAGATACCCTAGGTCACTTGATAAGTACTAAGATAAGCTCCATGGCACACGTTCAGAAAAGTTGTGATAAGCTTGGAACAATTAATTAATACACTCCGATTTGGCCGAAAGTACACACGGCCACAGTGTTAACTATCCATTTCCGTTTTTGCTCTCGCTCTCATCAAAATTAAATGGTGATTCTTTCCGATATAACGAGACGACATGACCGGCAATGGGCAGTTAACACTGTTGCCGATAGTACAAAAAATGTGAATAGATAATTTTACTCAATGAAAACATTCCTTTATTTTTGACAAACAAACCGTCTCTCTAAGATAATAACTTGATGCATTAAATGAAAGGAAAACCATGAAATCTTAAATTATTTACAAAAAATGGTATGTTATGGTAGTGAATTTTCTGAAATTTTCGGGAAATCTCTTTCTTTCCATGATAGGTCGAGTATTCCAATCACCCTGTAGGTACATCTTTTTGATGATGGGTCAGCTAGCAAGCAATATTGTAAGTATTGAAAATCATTTTCAATCGGCAAACACTAAACATTTTTTTACATCTCAAAATTAGTTTTGCCTATAAAAAGATAAAAAGTACATCTTTTAATTTATTTTCCTGATAGCAATTTTTACCAAGATTTGGTCTTATTTTTGAAAATTCCTAAAGCCTATTATTAAATAAGGAAACAAGATATATTGTGAAACTTTTTGATAAGCATTCTGACAAAAAAATCTACGATTAAAGTTGGTTTTAATTCCAAATATTCGCATAGGCCTAAGAAACATTACAATAGAGCATTGATAGCATTGTTAAACCTACCTGTGATAGTTTATTGAATCACTTTGAATGGTACAGATACAGTCAACAGTAATGACATATTCGTCAAATGATTTTGTAGTTCGTTTAGTTAGTTTAACTTTCCCCGGGACAAACTTGACCTTCACTGGTTGGGTTGTTGGCGGTCAAGCTGTAGATCCTGGCTACACAGGAGTTGCAGCGGAGGGAACGAGATGTGAAAAGATTCCCCGTTGACTAAAGACTTTTTTCGCCGATAGTTTGGTAGAGCTGTTAATCAGTAAGAACATAATGTATGGCAGTACGCATATTAAGTACACCGATTTGGTATCAATCAACCGATTTCTCATACAAATTAGAAGAGAGTCAGTGGGGTCTCTAAAAAGTCCCAATAATCGTAGATAGGGAAATTCTATATTTTGTGAAAGACTATGTTTTCAATCAGTGTGATTTTTTTAACCATAAAAAACTCTTAAAACTCCAATATTTTTGCAAATAGGCTTTTAAAAAGCACTTTTACACGTCCCACTATTAATCCTACCACTGCTTCGGGACAATAAATGGGCCAGTGCTGAGAACAAGCAGCGCAAGAAATTTAGTCACTAACTTAAAAAAGTCACTAAGTATACTTAATGAAAAGATCAGTCATCTTTTCAACTGAAAACCATTTAAAATCTCATATTCTGTAAATATTGACAACAATTATCATTGTACTTAATTGTTGGCAGACAATTTTTTATTGTTTAAATTTTTCCCACATATTCAGCAGGAAATATTTACAGAACTTTATGATAATACAAACATGAAGAGAGAAACAGACCAGAAGTGGTGGGTTCGATTCCCGCACTATACAAACATTCGTGTGCATGGTCATACGTGGTCATACACTGCTGAGTAGGTATAATATTTCTTATGATAGTTTGACATGTATTTTTTTTTTTCTAAAATGTGACCACATGGCCCGCACTGTCAAAAGGTAATTTTAGGTAGAGCCAAGCTTCTAACTCTACAAACCTTAACAAACTCAAGACCATAGTCAAAATATTTGGCGTCTTACTTACGTTTTTTTATTGTTCATTTTAGCAAAAATACTATTATGAATATTATAAAACCTACATTTTTAAAATATGATTAAAAGCTCCTAATAACACACACGATATCTAAAAGTTATAATTCCATCATTTTGGATAAAGATCTTTAAATAAAGTGTATTAAAACGCGAGTACGAATAAGTAGGTACCAAGAAAATGCACCGAACCCCGCCCGTCGTATGATCATTCTTATTGTCGCGATCCCTTATCAATCCCGATGAACCCCTGGGGGATTTTGAACCCCAGTTTAAGAAACCTTGCGAACATTAATAAATTAGTCTCCAAAATTCAAACTTTGTGTGTATCAAAAATTATTATGAACTAAATCTGCCTGGACAGCGTACGACGTAACCTTAAATGATAATTGGTAAACCCATGGGGATAGCGATCCCCTGGGGGATCATGAACCCCAGTTTAAGAACTCCTGACCTAGGACACAGTGGTGTAATGGATGCAGTTTACGATAGAAATTTTTTGCTGCGAGCTAACGGATCTGAGAGAAGGCAAGGTTGCGTGTTTTTGTCCGTCGTTCGATTGTTTATGCGTATTGTACAATTTGTATGATGGCATATGATAGCTAAACTGGCATAAATATGTCCTGTTAGAGGCAACTAGTATCAGACTGTGGCTTTACCCGCGTATCGGTTTTTCACTCATCTAGTCTACGAGTCTTGTTCTTATAATAATAATATTTAAATAATAAATAAATCTTGTTATCTAATTTTGGCTGGAAGCAATCTATCTATCATTTAATGTTTAGGTTCTTGGTGTAGGTAGGTTTTGAATGTTGGTAAGTAAATAATCAATTGAGAATCATTAATAAAACATTTCTCACTCTTTCATCAAATTAAGATTACAACTTGTTGATAAAGTAATAATAATCTCTTAGACTGAGTTGCACGACCTTATATTAACCGTAACAATGACAATAACCGGTGCTTTATAAATGGAGTTTGACAGATTTTTGGCGTTTGTCAAAGTTAAAATAAGATGGTGCAACCGAGCCTTAATCTTTAAATTAAATTAATTAGGTATTTCTGAAATCTAGGAATAAGTTAATCTGTAATTAAGTAAATGCTCTATTTTGAATCAATAACTTGGTTTGTTTTTCGTTAATGGTCATTGGTCATATTTCTTTAGAAACCTTTACAGTAATAATTACTTATCAGTATCACCAGCGATTTGATTATCATGATCTTCAATTGCATCATACAATTAATTTTCTCATTAAATGTGTCTTAAGGAAAAATAGTAATTTTAACAATTAAACTAATTAACAAGCATCTTGTTAGCACAAGTAAATAACGTGTAAACATAATTCATTACATAACATGACTTGGGTAAATATTTATCACTTTAATTTACTCTCTGTAAACCAGTGGTAAAGTAGACTATAGGCTTGGGATACAGGGTTCGATTCCCGTTACCAAAATATTTGTATTTAAAAACGTGATGAAGACTTTGGCCCAGAACAGACGGTGAAACGCAACTGCAACGAAACTTGCAGTTTCTGATGATTCTTATAAATGAAACTGAAAGTTTCAAACTGGTCGCGTTATGTGTGATCTCTCAACGGACGCTATGGCAGAAACTTAGATGCAACTTAAAAGTAACTAGCAGTTGTAGTTTCGTTGCAGTTGCGTTTCACCGTCTGTTCTGGGCCTTTCAGTGGAAGAATAAAATTTACGTGAGCAGGAGTTAATATAAGGTCTTAAAAGATCAGTGTTTTTCTATTTTAGCATATAATAATGTATACTTAATAGATAGATAGATGAAGATGAAAAACATATTGTACATCACACAAAATAAGAAAAGAAAACATGCATCTCTTTCAAATTGACGTAACAATCGCGGTCTTATCGCTATGAAGCGATTTCTGTTAAATGTTACTATTAAATGCTGTTTATTTTTCATTCTTTTGAAAAAAATCAAAAGAATCGTAACTTTTTGTACAAAAAAATACTGGCACAAAACAAAAAAATAAATTATATTCAACGCTTTCAATGCTCAAATGTTTTTGTATTTTTTTCACAATTGGGACGTGTACAAGTACCCTGAAATGGGCCTAAGTACTAAATTAATAATTAATTTATAAGTACATACTTGGCGCATTTTCCACCAGTATCACTCTAGATCCAAGAATGATATCCAAAAGACACAGAAGCGGTACCAGCGCACCCACTCTCATTTTCAACGCACTTCTCTATTGTCATCATTCGCACAAGATGTAATCAGTTCTTATCATTTTACACTCAATGTTCACACTTTTTCACTTAACACTTTTGGTTATAGAGTCCATTTTTGAAGAAAATTTTCAAAAAAAAATTCCTGGCACAATAATCTATCATTAGCCGTTCCAAAAATAATTCAAATGTTTGGAACACCGAAAAATTTTACTATTTTTATTTTTTTACACCTTAAATAATACTGGCACAAAACAAAAATTCGAAATTTGATTTTTGAACACTTTTTCAATTCAAAAAAGTTTAGAACTGTCCTATTTCGTGATGGTGCGTTCCATTTCATGCATTTTCCGGGTTTTTCGTTGTTTATTTTATTTTATATGCAAATTATCATTATTTTGTGGGTCATCGGGGTCAGCGCGCGGGTTGGACTGAACGGTAGCATTGTCTGGTGTAAGCTTATATGTGAATGGAAAATCTGAGAAAGAATTGTATGGACATGCCTTGATTTCAGTTTTTTAACGAGGAAGCTGTTGGCCTGCATCTCACCTAAGGGGCCATCCATAAAGTACGTCACACAAATTTCATGATTTTTTGAGCCCCCCTCCGTCCTTTTCACAGGTGGTCACATTTCTGAGACCCCCCCCCCCCCTAGTGTGACGTCACATGTTTTGCAAATTCACATCGAAAAATTATTAAATTAACAGCTGTTCCGAAATAGGTTTATTTCCATTTAAATTANACATGTTTTGCAAATTCACATCGAAAAATTATTAAATTAACAGCTGTTCCGAAATAGGTTTATTTCCATTTAAATTAAGTACTTTTTTTATGAAATCAACATTATATCAAATATTTGAAACAATTGAAATGTGATGTCACGCAACTTAGGACCCCTCCCACCCCTTGTCACGCCATGTCACACTCTGTCGACCCCCTTCCCCCCTCTTTACGTGTGACGTACTTTATGGATGACCCCTAATGTAAAAATACGGGATAATTCCCACCTCTCGTTCCCACCGCTGTAACTCCTGGGTAGCCAGGCTCTACCAGCTTGACCGCCAATAAAAACCCAACCAGTGAAGGTCAAGTTTGTCCCGGGGGAAAGTTAAAGTGGCATTGGACCCGCAACGAAATCAATAGGGGGCTTCAAGAGTCTGAAGGTTCGACTTCTCTCCATTGCAAAGCGGATAACAGGAGACAAAACATAGGGTAAGTACCTTTAAGAAAAAAGATGACCTCATGTAAGGTAATGATCAGGCCGAAGGTGTGAGCTAGCTTCACCCGAAATCTTCATCTACAGAGGAACTGGCTATTATTGGCTGTCGAACCACAACTTTGTGGTTATGGTTACAGTAAGTCTGTAGTACGGTGGTAGCTGGCTCGGTTTTAGAAGAATAGAAGGCTCTATTAAAGTAAACTTAGCAGAAAATTTCACTTATATTGGGAATCGAATCCGGTACCCCTACGTATGAGACAAGTGTTCTTACCAACAGACCACACTTATAAAAAAAATATTGACATCTCCCCTAAGCCAGGAGAAGTCTTGATGACTTTGAAATGCGGCTATTTTTTACCGACTTAAAAAATGAAGAGGTTTTTTTTGTTAAATATATTACACACTACTAGTACTTCAACTATAATTTGCAAAATGATAAAGTATGAATAAAACATGCCATTTTATTGAAAGGCATGTCCACAAGTTTCTACCGTCCATCTGATTCCACAGATAGCTTCGGCACTGCGCCTATTGTCTTCAAAAAAAGTATTTATTCGAAGCAAAAACCTAATATATCCGACCATTGTCACACGAGAAACATAATTATGTACTAACGTCACATTTGTGGCGTATTTGTCATAAATCATATTAGAGCTGAACGATTTTGAAGCGTCAATTGGCAAAAATCAAAAACTAACAACACATTATCAATACTGACATTTATAGAGCCCTCCTGTAAATGTCATAATTATGATTTGTCCAACGTGGCAATTCGTTTCAGCCGAATGACGTCCACTGCTGGACAAAGGCCTCCCCCAAGGATTTCCACAAAGACCGGTCCTGCGCCGCCCACATCCAGGCAGTGTCCAAATCCTCCATATGCCTCTAGTAAAATGAGGTCCACCTACAAGGTGATCAACGATCTCATAAAGGTAGCAGGAAGGCGCTGGATACAGGCCGCTACCAACCGCTCAATATGGAAATCATTGGGGGAGGCCTATGTTCAGCAGTGGACGTCCTATGGCTGAAATGATGATGATGATGACGAAATTCGTGAGCGTCTCTCACGAAATTCGTGAGAGACGTGCTCCTTTATTGTAGACTAATGCCTGTTTTCACAATCAATCCCTAATTTTTAAGTGACCCCTATGGTAACAAATAACAGGAATTTTCTTTATAGGGGTCACTTAAAAATTAGGGATTGATGGTGAAAATGGGCATATAAATGACCTAATAATGAATTGAATGAGCGCCTGATAATCATCAGTAGATCTATATTTTACATTAATACCTCATTTGATTGCAAGTCAACAAAAAACTAAAGGTGATTCAATTCACCTAGTAACCTGATTCATCCTTAAATTTTTTGTTTGGTGTAAAATGACGTAATATGTTTTAAACGGAAAATATATGTATTTACCGCAATGACTTCAAAAGAACCTTGGACAGGACGAGTTAACTATAGGAACTTAATGGGTTAATTCGTTGCTAAATTTTAGTATACAGGGTGTTAGGTAAATGGGTATATGAGCCGACACTAGCCCATGTTAACATGGTCATATAAATGGTATGGTAAAGTCAGAAAATTGATATCTTCATTTTAATTATTTTAATTTTCATACAAATCGGATTTTATAAAAAAAAATTGTATGAAAATTAAAATAATTAAAATGAAGATATCAATTTTCTGACTTCACCATACCATTTATATGACCATGTTAACATGGGCTAGTGTCGGCTCATATACCCATTTACCTAACACCCTGTAGATCTAGCGCCCAAGTCAGTCAGTGCCTCAGGTATGGAAGCGGTACAGGGGTGACATTGATTCGATTCATTCATTCATTCGCTGATTCGATTCCTAGTGGAGGAAAAATTTTCTATGGTAAGGTTTGCTGTAGGGCGCCTTGCTAGGTAGCACCATCTTAAAGTCTGTCGCAGTCAATAACCATCAATTCTATTTTATAATTATGTCAGATGCATTATTTTGATGTAGTTACTAATGATTGTTATTCCAAGATAGTAATGTTATTATAATCATACCTAAATCGGTGCAGAAGTTGACATTACATTATCTGTGGTCTAATAGCTTCCTACTTAAGACGATCGCCATACGGCTTCCGAATACGCCAAGGACATCATTTATTGTGGTACAAAGAGCGACAGGTCAGGATTCCGTATTTAAATTAATGAAATAACTCAATATTCGTAAACGAACTAAAGTCAGCGACATAGCCCGACGGATTTAGCAAGCTGAAGTGGCAATGGGCAGGGCACAGTACGCAGAACTGAGGGCCGATGAAGCAGCAAGGTTCTGGTGTGGAGGTCACGTACCGGAAATCGCAGCATGGGACATTCACCCACAATGTGGACCGACGACCCGATAAAGGTAGCAGGAAGGCGCTGGATGCAGGCTGCTACCAACCATGCGATGTGGAAGTCATTGGGGGAGGCAGTGGACGTCCTGTGGCTGAAATTATGATGATGATGATGAATATGTATTAACATTCACATGCACATCCCGTTTGCAGTATCCCGCAAAAGACCGATCCGTTTGAATTTGGAATTTGAATCTCAAAGTCACACTAGTGTGTTCACACGACAGTCCAGTTTTGCAGGATAGCGCAAAACTGGATTGCACTGAGAAAATGCCCTAAGGTCAGTTCCTTCACATACTGTGGGTCAAGTTATTTGCCCCAGATATATCCTGGGAAAAAACAAGGGCTACAAGACAAGTCAGTTGTAAATAAAATCCTGTATTTTGAACTAATCAGTTTTTAGATCAAGGTGTGAGAATATAATCAATTTGCACGGAACCCTCTCTTATTCACAATAAGTCCGGTTTTTTTCTACAAAATGCAAAAAAAGGCAGAAGATTTAGTTTCGACTCCGTCTTGCCGGAAAAATGCAATCTATCCGAGTACGCGGAAGAGCTGTGATTGTTTGCGTTTGTTTTATTGTTGTTTAGTTTTTGCTAATGCTAAATGGGGTTTTGAAGGACGGTGGATTATCTTTTTTTTTCGCTAAACACAAAAACATTTATAGTATTAAGTTAAATATGCTAGCATGCATTAGTTCGGGAAGCATGTAAGCTCATTATAGCTCGTTAAGCTCATTTGCCTTTGGTGTCAGTGTGACGTGCAAATTTTGGGACACCCTGTAGGTAAGTAATGATTTTACAGGTATATTACAGTCAAAACTCATATCCGGTCAAAACCGCATTTGACTGCAAAAATCAATGGAAAAGTTAGGCACTGCCTAATTTATTTATTTATTTGTAAAGCACATAGCTACAGAGAACAAACCAAAAAACTAATGCCATATCATATTTGTATTTGTTTGTATAGAGAACAATAGTGTCTAGACAAACCTAAAGAGGATTTAGGACGCTATTTGGATCAAGTATGTAATTGCTCAATAATGAATAATAAATTATATAAATAAAAATAAAAATATTACTTTAATATTAGCATTGTTACATTATTATTACGATTGGTAGAGAAACCCAGGTTCTTAGCACACCACAGGACCATTTATTGTCCCGAAGAAATGGTAGCGTGGAAGGTTTTAACTGGGATGCTTTCCCATCAACTATTTCCTCACTCAAAAAGCTCACATACTCGTATGTCACGTTTCAAGTTGTCAAGCCTAACGTAATTTGAAGTGGGAACAAGACTTGAAAACCAGACTTGAAGACCCGCTGAAAACCAGCTTCGTGACTTGACGACTTGTGTCATGTCACGATTTTCGCTGAGCGGGCGCCTTTTCAGCATGGCTCAGTAATTTAACCTCTGTACATGTATGCACATAAATGTTTATGCTGAATAATTCTATTCTATTCTATTCTACTTGTGCACTGTCTATGCAAGTTCGGCCAAGGCAAAATAGAAGACCCCAAATGATTTGAATGAAAATTCTAGGAACTCTAGGAACTAGAAACACTAGTAGAAGTGCAGAGTGCTGATAGAATTAAGATTTAAAGAAAAAGAAGAGAGTGAAGAGAGGTAGACCGTGTTTATTACAGAGAGAGAGAAGAAGTGACAGATATAAATAAACAGTACAAAAGTCATATTCAAATATAGGTATCAAAATATAGAATGTATGTACAGCCAGTTCTGGTTACTTAAGCAAACAGGTTTTTACACCACCCCGTAAACAGAACTTTATATACATGGTGGACTGTACAAAAATATTATATCAAAGTACCTAACCTAACACAACTATACACACTAAACTATATACACACAAACAATATCAAACCTAACAAAACATTAACCTAAGCCTAGAGATTTTAGGCACATGCAATGTCTCACTTTAGGCAACGTTTTTGTGAGTANACCCCCAATTCTTTTTTTTACTATTTAGTGTCATAATTTTGTAGCGGTTCATACAACACATATTCCCATCAAATTTCATCACTGTAGTACTTATAGTTTCCGAGTAAATCGGCTGTGACAGACGGACAGACGGACAGACGGACAGACGGACAGACGGACAGACGGACAGACGGACAGACGGACATGACGAAACTATAAGGGTTCCGTTTTTGCCATTTTGGCTACGGAACCCTAAAAAGGTGCTTAAATCGGCGGTAGGAGCGTGCCGTGCATGGATATAGGCGTAAGCAGTGTTTATTTACTGTTGTGTTGACAAACATTGATAGGAAATTCTGGTTAAGTAGTATTGTAGGAACCTGTCCATCATTGACCAAAGTTTTTAAAGTTTGATTGATCGATATTATCATAATTGGAGTTCAACTTCGGTTTTTGAACTAACGCGAGCATATGTACCTACGAAAAGCCACTGAGGCTGAGTTGCACCACCTAACTTTGACTGTAACTATAACGATAACCGGTGTTTCTTGTATGGAGTTTGACAGATTGACGTTTGTCGTAAAAGTTAAAGTAAAATGACGCAACCCAGCCTAAGACTAATGAGAACACGTTTTTTCATTCAAGCCATTTTATCTCTGACTTAAAAAGTTCAGAGAATTTTGCAGACGTACTTAAATCGTCTCAGATACAAAACCAACAATGCTCAACTGTTTTTCAGTATTTGTAAAGCTGATTTACAATACTCGCGGTCTCTCTCTGATTGATTGTTTGAAGTTCGAACGAAACGTCCAAGTTTTCCTCGGGTATTCCCCGCAGCACCGCCATCGTTATCTTTAGACTTGATTGACAAATGAGGTTTGGAAAACACTTCACAAAAGAAAATAGCTTATAAAATAAATATTACTTTACTGCAGACTTTTTTGACATCTATACAGTGGGGAGCTGAGCAAACTAGCTATGATATTTTGTCATTCTTTAATTTGATGTGTGAACGTGTGGTGCAAAATTGAGTCCGCGGCATTGCTTACGAGTATGAAAAATGTAAGTTTCCAATGGACATATCTTTTTTCTGTATGAACTTCTTCTTCCTCGGTCCCTCACTGATGAGGATCGCGACCACATACAATGTTCTTCCACACACTGCGTTCATAAGCTGTACCGTACGATGCTAACATGTATCTGTATGAACACAAATATTTCATTCAATTCGCGTGGAAAAAGTTGCGGTTACCAGTTTACGCATAAATAAATTAGGACAATATAGCGCAATATGAAATGAAACGTAGAATGAATTTCGACCGTGAATTAGTAAAGTAAATAAAAATATATAAAAGTAAATAAAAATGTATCACGTTGTAGCGTGGGTTTCGGTATGAATGACAATAGGTTTTCGTCACACGTACAACACCTATTTCACCTTTTTATTTTCAACGAAATCTCTACATCATTTTATTGTTATAAAGGAACAAAAATACATTCTGTGAACTTTCAGCTAAAAATATTGGCTCAGTCTCTAAATCGAGAATTTTAGCTTGAGCTTTTTTCTTTGCTACAAAAGCATAATGAACTTTTCATATGAAGTTTATGCTTATGCAGAGCATGAGCTGAGCATGCTCTGCTCAAGCTAAAAATCTCAATTCAGATACAGAGAGTACCTACTTAATACTATTTATTTAAGGGTTGCTTTGGGTAAGTGGAACGCTGTGAACCTTGAACAAGCTATGTAGGTATAGAACGAAGCCCCCTAAAAGCAGTTGCCAAAACACTTGACAGTTAGAGTTTATTGTTGCACCATCTGTGTGAACCCCCACAGAGGTGAGATTCATTTGTTTCCCCGACGATAACGCCCGCTCCCCAGGGTAGTTCGATACATTTTTCCGAGGGTATTTCAATAAATTTTGGAAACGGCTTCCGAATGCGAGCCGTTTTGGCCGTGCGTAGTGTTACAGTTGTAAGGTGCGGTAGGCTTACGAACTAGGCTGAGTTGCACCACTTAATTTTAACCGTAACTATAACGACAACCTGGGTTTTTTCGTATGGAGTTTGATAGATTTTTGACGTTTGCTAAAGTTAAAGTTCCGACTTGTTGTTAAGGGGCAGAAAAGTTCTCGAGTGGCGACAACGGGCTGGAAGACGTAACGTGGGCAAGCCTCCTACTAGGTGGACCGACAATCTGGTAAAGGTCGCGGTCGCTGTAAAAAACCTTGAAGGAGTCCTATGTCCAGCTGTGGACGTCATTTGGCTGAAACAAACGAACGAAAGTTAAAGTAAGATGGTGAAACTTAGCCAAAGAAAATGACAACAGTTTTATACATTTAATTTTGTTACAAGATTAGACCGTTTATGTTGTAATATTTGACTATTGAAAGAAAGATAGAAAATATTTTTCTAATGATACAGCTGCATGATCCTACTGGATCAATATTTACTGTAGTGATGTAGAAACCGCTTTGCCATAATAAACTGGCTTTATCTTGTAAGTATTTGTATTGGCGATAAAGTCCAGTTCAGGCTTCTAGGAACTCTAGGAACTAGAAACACTAGTAGAAGTGCAGAGTGCTGATAGAATTAAGATTTAAAGAAAAAGAAGAGAGTGAAGAGAGGTAGACCGTGTTTATTACAGAGAGAGAGAAGAAGTGACAGATAGATATAAATAAACAGTACAAAAGTCATATTCAAATATAGCTATCAAAATATAGAATGTATGTACAGCCAGTTCTGGTTACTTAAAGCAAACAGGTTTTTACACCACCCCGTAAACAGAACTTTATATACATGGTGGACTGTACAAAAATATTATATCAAAGTACCTAACCTAACACAACTATACACACTAAACTATATACACACAAACAATATCAAACCTAACAAAACATTAACCTAAGCCTAGAGATTTTAGGCACATGCAATGTCTCACTTTAGGCAACGTTTTTGTGAGTATGTCTGCAGTTTGATGATTTGTGGGTATGAACTCGACAACGACTTGTTTGTTAAAAATTGATTCACGTATGAAGTGATGTCGTATGTCGATGTGCTTAGTGCGAGCATGGTGTGTGTTGTTTTTGGTAAGTGATATGGCACTTTGATTGTCACAATGAATTGTGATAGGTGAAGATGATGAGAAGATGTCGCTGATGAGGGAACGAATATAAATGGCCTCTTTGCAAGCCTCACTGAGGGCCATGTATTCCGCCTCTGTCGTTGACTGGGCTACAGTTCTTTGCTTTCGTGACTCCCATGACACTGATGAGCCGCTCATCTGGAACACATACCCCGTATAGGAGCGTCTGTCGACTAGATTACTGCCGTAATCAGCATCAGCGTATCCAATCATATCACCAGTTTTCTTGAATATGAGTCTTTTATCTTTTGAGGCTTTTAGGTACCGGAGAACACGCTTAGCAGCTCTCCAGTGCACCTCCCCGTAATGTGCATTGAACTGGCTGAGGACAGATACGGTGTGAGCAATGTCAGGTCTCGTACCGATGGCAATGTACATTAATGATCCAATCAGCTGCTGGTATGGTAATTCTGGCTTTTCCTCATTGATGTCTGGTAGTACAAGTTTTGTACCAGACTCCATAGGAGTGGACACAGGGATGGCATCTGTCATTCCGAACTTTTCAATAACTTGCTCGATATATTTGGTTTGATCGAGTGAGAGAGTGTCATCCTTACGTGTGACTCGCATACCAAGACAGTCTCTAAGGGGACCTAAATCTTTAACGATAAAAGATTTCCTCAATTCATCTTTGAACTCATTTTTCATCTTTTTATCATTGCTAAAGATGAAAAAGTCATCAACAAATACAGCAACAATTAGCATTTTATCGCCATTGTGCTTGAAATAAATGCAATGTTCCTTTTCTGAACGCTTGAATGAAAGTGTGTCCAAAGCTTCACAAACCTTTTTGTTCCATTGGCGTGGAGCTTGTTTTAGTCCGTAAAGTGACTTTTTTAGCAAACAAACTTTAGATTTATCAACAGAGAAACCTTCTGGCTGCTCCATGTAAATTTCTTCTTCTAAATCGCCATTAAGGAATGCTGTTTCGACGTCCAAGTGGTCGATTTCCAAATTAAGCTTGACCGCATAGGCTAGTAACAAGCGAATGGATGATAGCCTCGTCACTGGCGAAAAAGTTTCACCATAGTCTACGCCTTGAACTTGCGTAAATCCTTTGGCGACAAGTCTGGCCTTATATTTTACAATTTCCCCATTTGTATCCTTTTTAATTTTGTACACCCACTTACATTTAATGATTTTTCTATTTACAGGTCTATTTACAAGTATCCATGTTCCATGCTTTTGCAATGAATCATGTTCTGATTGCATTGCATTCAGCCATTCTTGGCTATGGTCATCCTCCAGAGCTTGCTTGTACGTCTGTGGTTCACAATCAGTGCTGATCATATTTGCATTCTCTGTGAATCGATCCGGAGCACGTCGTTCTCGAAGTGGGTATCTCCGAGTGATGTTTTCGGAATTGTCAGCAACTGGTATTGCAGGTTCATCTTGAGCATCTGCGAAGACCTCAGGATCCGGTTGACGGACAGTAGATTCCGCAATAGCTGGTTCTGGTGGACTAACGCATGGTGTGTNCAGGATCCGGTTGACGGACAGTAGATTCCGCAATAGCTGGTTCTGGTGGACTAACGCATGGTGTGTCGACTTGTGTTGGTAGCGGGTGAAGGGCAGGCGGAGAATTGTGGGAAGCAGGGATAACAATTTCAAGATTGTCAGGCTGAGTAGCCAACGAAGATACAGGTTTGANGGCGGAGAATTGAGGGAAGCAGGGATAACAATTTCAAGATTGTCAGGCTGAGAGACTTGAGTTTCCATTCTTTCTTCACCAGCTTGGGTTGGCTTGTCTTCAATAAAGACGACATCTCTTGCGACGATAACACTTCTGGGTTTTTGGGGATCGATAAGACGATATCCTTTGGTATCTGCTGAGTAGCCAACGAAGATACAGGTTTGAGTCTTACAGTCGAGTTTCTTACGCTTTTCCTTAGGGATTAGAACATGCGCTTCACATCCAAAAACTCTTAGGTGACACAAATTCACCTTCTTCCCAGTCCAGAGCTCTTCGGGAATTTTGTTCTTCAACGAATGAGTCGGTGAGATGTTTTTGAGGTAAACCGCCGTAGAAACAGCTTCACCCCAATATGCTCGTGGTAAGCCAGAATCTTGGAGCATAGATCTAGCTTTTTCGACAATAGTTCGGTTGACTCTCTCAGATACTCCATTCTGTTGCGGCGTATACGGAACCGTAGTTTGGTGTATAATACCATTTTCTTTAAGAAATCGAGTCATATCGTTATTAACGAACTCTTTTCCATTGTCGGAGCGAAAAGTTTTTATTTTGAGACCGGTTTGCTTCTCTACAAGGGCTTTAAATTCCACAAATTTATTGAAGACCTCGCTTTTCGATCTTAGCATATAGCCGAAAGTCTTACGCGTAAAATCGTCAGTAAAAGTAAGTAGGTAAAGTGCTCCTCCCCATGAATGCGTACTCATTGGTCCGCAAAGATCTGAATGGATTAATTCCAACTTAGCATTGGACCTACTTTGTGAAATTCGGAATGGCCTCTTTGACATTTTACCTTGTAGGCACGGCACGCAGGTTTTATTCAAATCATTGTATGACAGATTAGTGTAGTCTATACCCACTGCTCGATTTTTTAAAATACAGGGTGTTACTTTGCATTCTTGCCATATTTACAGAGGTTACTATATTACTGATACTGAACACAAATCCGTAAAAAAATAATGCCCGAAAAAAATTTTTTTTAATCTTGTTTATTTTATTTTATCGACAATCTGTTAAACACACCACTAATTATCGTAACGCATGCACATCACTTGTTGGCGATGGCGATGGAGACTTTTTTACTTTTTATTGTATTTTTAAATATCTATTGCAATCTATTGTCTTTAAAATGTCTTTTTGACACTTGTAAAAAACTGAGAAATCCATCAAACACAAATCACGTTATAAATAATACAAAAATGACTGAAGTGTATTCAAACAATGAATAATGTAATCAAAATGGTGCTTGGAGTGTCTGCAAGACGTCTTAGACGAAATGCTTGATGACGTACCCTTAGCGTTACACCAAATGCTCTACTACCAGCAGGATGGTGCTCCCCCACAATAAGGACGTCAAGTGCGCGAATAATACGTTTGGTGAACAGTGGATTGGACGAGGGGTCCAGTAGCTTGGCCACCACGATCCTCGGACCTGACACCAATGGATTTTTGGAGTGACTTGAAACGACTGGTATGCGCAGAAGAGATAAACAGTGTAAACGCGTTACATGAAAGGATTGTTTTAGTGAAACTGTGATATTTAAGGCTTTGGGATGCAGATGGCCAAGACGTCTGTGCCATAAAATTGCAGACTCCTTAGTTGATGTGCAATAGGCTTTATTATCTGAAGTATTCAGTTTATACAGGCCTTTATGATTTGACGCTGTCGCAACGACTGCTCCTGTCACTTTGCATCCTTCCTTCAAAAGAATTGAAGCACCTTTTGGAGAAAATACCACGATTAACCCTTTTTCAACTAGGCTACGAACTGAAAGTAAATTAGTAGCTAGACCAGGAATGTACATGACATCTGAGATTTGCTTAACCCTATCAGAAACATTCAAAGAAACTGTACCTCTGCCTTCACTTTTGATTTGTTGACCGTTGGCCACAGAAATTGGTATGGCCTCACGCTTGAGGTCCAGAAACCAATCACCTCTGTTAGTCATGTGAGACGTAGCACCAGAATCAACATACCACTCGCTAGATGTGGAAAGTGAGGAAGTATTACGACCTGTAGGAAAAGTATTAAAACAAGATAAAAGTGTAACCTCGGATGTGTAATTAGTTTTATGAGATGATGATGACGATGATTGACACTTCTTGATACGTTTCCTACATTGAGACACTACATGGCCTATCTTTTTACAATAAGTACATGACACCTTATTTTTACACACAGGTACACTATTAACACTAGACGATAACGCCGATGTAGAAGCGACGTCTCGAGTGTCTCGACGCTCTTCCTTTAGTAGGATAGTCGCAACCGAATCTGTGGTTATCTTGGTACCGGAGTGCTCAATTGCCATCACCATGGGGCTGTAGCTGTCGCTGAGTCCTGACAGCATGATAACACCGACGAGTTCATCGTCCAGGCCAGCATGAATAGCAATTAATTGTTGTTGTAGGTGTCGAATTTCATTTACGTAGGCTTCTGTGCTCGAGTAATTTTCCAATTTTGTACTCAAAAGTTTCTTCATTAACTGTAGGCGTCGTGAAAGTCCGCTGTCAGCATAGGCTTCCCGAAGACGCTTCCAGGTTTCAGTTGACGTTTCTGCTGTCATCACAATGGGATAAAGATGCTCGCTTATATGTAAACATATTTTTGATCTTGCTCTTGCATCTCTACGTGCAAAGTCCCTGACTTCGCTTGGAGGCTTTACTACGCAATCCCACAACTCACTGTCTATTAGGTACATTTCCATAGCGAAACTCCAGCTAGCGTAATTGCAGCTACCTTTTAACTTCTCGAAGCTAGGCGTGCTGCTGGTTACGACTGTTGCCGAGGGCCTGCTGGATGCCGTGTGCTGTACTGGTTGATCTCCTTCCATTTTCTTAGGAATCAGACTCTGGGCCCATAACCTCTAGGAACTCTAGGAACTAGAAACACTAGTAGAAGTGCAGAGTGCTGATAGAATTAAGATTTAAAGAAAAAGAAGAGAGTGAAGAGAGGTAGACCGTGTTTATTACAGAGAGAGAGAAGAAGTGACAGATAGATATAAATAAACAGTACAAAAGTCATATTCAAATATAGCTATCAAAATATAGAATGTATGTACAGCCAGTTCTGGTTACTTAAAGCAAACAGGTTTTTACAAGGCTGAAGGTGCCGGTGAAATGCCAAGCTTTGTTTCGGTAACATTTAGCTGTATTGTTCGTGTATTAAGGTCAGCGCACATTCAAACCATTGCAACTGGCGCGGTGAAATCGAGCCGAAAAATTATTTTGATATTGTACAAATGACAGCACACAGACTTTTTTTGTTGCAAAACCGATAGCCCAAAGGATTTTGCCACATACCTACATTTAATTGTGCATTGAAACCGCGACCTTTGGCATTATAGTCCTACCTAGCTTAGTGACTAGACAGGTTAAGACATCGCCAATTATTGTCTCTATTCATCATCATCATTTCAACACAGCACAAAACATTTCAAGACGTTCACTGACTGAACATAGGCCTCCCCCAATAATTTCCATATTGACCGGTTGGTAGCGTCCTGCTTCCAGCGGCGTCCAGCTAGCTTTATAAGATCGTCTCTGTTTTTATACTCGTAATATCGTCGTTCGTCGTCGTTTCAGCCGAAAGACGTTCACTGCATGGACAAAGGCCTCCCCCAAGGATTTCCATAAAGACCAGTCCTGCGCCGCTCATATCCAGGCACCTAATGGGAGGCCTGCCCACGCTACGTCTTTCGGCTCGTGGTCGCCACTCAAGAACTTTCCTGCCCCAGCGGCCATCAGCTCTTCGAGCTACTCGTAATATGCCTACCCTCAAGTTAATTCAAGTTGTCGTCGTTTAAGAAAATAGATTTCATATGTACAATACAATGAATTCTGTAGTAGTGTCATTAAAAGTGTTTCACGCCGAATGTGTATTACGCCGGACCGGTGGTAATTACCGGCGGCCATACATTATGGTAATTACCCCGTGCTCAGGGCTGTCAGCGTTAGGTAAATATTACGTTTTACAAACATTCCCAGTGTGTTTTTAAATAAAGCGGTTCACTTTGGGTGGGGTGATACGGTAATTAGTCTTTGCGAGGGATGTAACTTCACAGTATGTATTTTGGCTTTAAATGAGAATGTGACAAGTCAAGTAAAGTCGTCTATCATTAATAGTGCTCGTTCGTATCAGTCAAATGATTTCCACTGCTAGACCCTATTATGAATAGGTCTATTCCACTTTGATCACCTGGCTTTGATCACCCAGGTGATCAAAGTGGACTTCCAGCGACAATTTAGTGTCCTTTGATCACCCACGGATACGATGCCCTGGGTGATCAAAGTGGATTATAAATAAATTATTATTTTAGTGTCCTTTGATCACCTACAAACAAATCACACCCCCACTGAATAGTCATCATGGGTGATAAAGCCCACCTCAATGTGGAATAGACCGATGAATATACAATCTGAGTTCTACTCGAAAATGTAAATGACGCGTGCCGCCCACTATTTATCTACTAAGATTACCTCAGTCATTACAATCATTGACAGGCTTAACATGTAAATGGCGAGTGGTATCAGTACGGCTAGCATGAAAAACTTTCGAGTTCGAATCGTTTGCGTATTTGAATCGCCATCAAAAGATTTAATAAGAAAACTACAACAATAGATGCACGAAACTTATTTTGAGAATAAAAAATTGTCATGTTATCGTTTAATTCAAAGATTGAGTATCGAATTTTGTCGAATAGGCAAACGATTCGAACTCGAAAGTTTTTCGTGCTAGCCCTACTGAGAAGCGAGTGGCTTTCGACCGGATATTGTAGGTGCTCCACCCGTATGGTGGGTAAGGCGCTTTGATGCATTTACTGAAACCTGAAACGCTCGGGCCAAATCTTCTAGGGCTGCCATCTTGGAAATACGTTCAAGCTATTTCTATTACACGTAACTTTTATTAATTTTGAATAAAAATAAGTAATATGGTATGATCAGTAAACAGAAATAAAATTGGTCTTTTTTTGGTCCAAAATATTTTACCATGATTACTACAGATTAAACTAAGGCTGGGTTGCCCCATCCTACTTTAACTTTGACCAACGTCAAAAATCAGTCAAACTCCATACAAAAAGCACCGGTTATCGTCATAATTACCGTTAAAGTTAGGTGGTGCAACATAGTAGCCAATTCTTGCTATTTTTTTCAAAGTAGTAATTAATCTAAGATTTTATTCAATCATAATATAATAGGTAGATACTATAAATATACATTAGATAATGTCATAATGTCGATCTCAAATATAGACTGATTAAATCAACCCACAATCCACTAAATTCCAGTCTAGCAAGTTAATTGGTTTAGTTCTCTATTTTCGGCATAAATAGGTAATCTTGAGTAAAACAATATAACGATATAATATTATTATCATCCCAAATGAGTAAATACAGTGTTGGAAAATATAGCATCAGTAAACAATATAAAAAACCAACTGAATTGAGAACCTTCCTTTTAAAGACGGTTAATAAGAAGCCTAATTTTACTTTACTTATTAAATTTCATAGCCTTGAACGAGTTAGCACATTTAGTTAATTACTTTTATTACGCAATGTACGTAACTTTCGAGCGTATAATTTTCAACTTTAGGAATTTAATCCTTTTTTTGGTCGCTCATTAGGAAGTTTCACGATTAATTTGGACGAAAGTTTATGAATAACAATTTTCCACTATACAAATTGTCCAAGGTTTAAGATAACCACTAGAATTATTCTTCTCCAGTCGATTTGTACGGTCGTAAGACTAAACTGTTACGATGACAAAAACTCGGAATAGAAACGTTTCAACAGAAGACTCGTTTATAAAAGTACCATAACTTTTTCTTAGCGCGCCTTTTTGTCGAATAAAGCCTCAACGATTTCAAGTTAACGACACTATCGGAAAATCCAACATAAGTGAAACAGGGAACGAATTGTCTAACTCATCGTGACGAGCGTTTTCTATGTGACAATCTAAGGCTGAGTTGCATCACCTAACTTTGACTGTTACTTTAACCGGTGTTTTTTGTATGTAATTTGACAGATTTTTGACGTTTATCAAAGTTAAAGTAAGACGGTGCAACCCAGCCTAAGCTGGCTATGAAACACAGCCATCACTGTGATTAGTACTTAGTGCCATGAGTCTCTAGCATTTAGGACATAAATTACATTCAGCAGATAACCAATACCGTGTTTAAAGATCTGTTAAACATAGAGTCTGATTACAGTATTTCAATATGCTGAAAAGATCGAATATTAAAATCCCATTTTACATTAAAATTGAATTTGGTTTGCGGTATTTGCTATAGGCAGCCCTGCGGCAAGCCGCATGCACTCAGTAATGTAACTAGCCAGCATATCGACGGGAGACGTAGCAGGCTGTGACTGCGATAGCATGACCCGTTAGTAGTTTCCATGACCACTACGAAAATCAAAGCCTACTACATAGAATACTTAATGCTCTACGTTTATTTCAAAGGAAGAGGATCACTCTCAATCACGTTACATTCAGTATCTAATACTTTTCAAGCAATGTTACTGCATAGTGATTCCAATTTTTCTTTGTATTTAAATAACTGATATTGTTACGATTTTATTTGAATACACTCTACTCGTAGTAACCTTTAGCATACCTATGAAATATAAAAGTGTTAAACGCCCCATTTATATTCATGTGCGATATTACAAGATCCTTGAAAAATCCTCCAAAGCTGAGCAATCTGAACTTTCAGATATCTACTGAACTGAAAACGCTCAAATAGAGCCGCCGGCAGACTCCACCTTCTATCTGAATAATAAATATATTATGCGTGTTCACAGATTCCATCGATTTGCTAAAGATAGTATCAAATTTGGCACACTCCAGCGTGGGCGCTAGCGATTGCTCCAAATTGTTTAGGATCCTGGAGGTTACTTAGGTCTCGAGGGGCGCATCACGCTCCGTACCAAAGCAAAAGCGACATTGAATTCTAAATATTCAGAACGTGTCACCGATTGCTTAATAAAAAGGTACTGTGCGTTACGTTTTTATTGGTCCCCCGATCTACATATGTTTTAGGGTCCCGCGCCCGAATGACACCTAAGGGATTATTGCTGAGCTTACGAAGTCCGTTCTTCCATCTGTTATTTTCGATCCAGTTTGCGAACAATGAGACGGTAGTTAAGTTGGGATCGGATAGTTGAAACGGACGGCGGTATGGTTATAAGATAAGAGAGAACTAAGTAGATAAGTTTAGACAGAAAGGTCACGTACGCCAAAATCAAGGTTCCGATTTTTAGGGATTATAGAGTTATAAAAATATCATAATCTCATTATCAATCAATCAATCGATCTTTCTTCTAAAAATGAAGACACATTACCAAACTAAGTGCACCCTTTACTTACAGCATAAATTTAACATAAGTACATATTTCAGAAAGCCTTTTCGTGACAGACTTTGAGCCTTCAGTCACGCTTTGCCGATCAATCCAATTTAATCAAACTTAATGACGCACTCTCTAGTTGGGCAACTCGGGTGCCATTCTTAGATTACATTGATTCAACTACTACAACTACTACAACAAAACCTTACCTACGTGGGCTCACCATAAGAAGTAATGGTGGAACGTTTTATCGTCACCTGAGATCACCCGGAAAAGAAAAGCCAATGGTTCCAAACCCCATCATTTTGTTAAAGTACGATTCATGTTCTAACCATGATAATATTACGGAACCGTCAAATATTGTTATAGCAGACAGGTTTTAATAATATGTCCTGGCAATTTGTCACCAAAGGCATAAATAATAAAGGCGGTTATGCACGCTCCAATTCCCCGCTCGTGTGTATTGTACACAGTTTACGTGTTTAGGGGAAGTGCACACGTGAGTAACGATGTTGGTGCTGATTGCTTTTGGAAGTTACGCGTTTTTGTTATTGTATCACATCACACGTTACGGCCACTAGCGTTGGACTGTGAATTCGTTTACACGTTTCTATGCAAACTGGTTCTGAAATCTACACTTATATTATTATTATTATATTATAAAGAGGAAAACTTTGTTTGTTTGTTTGGTTGTAATGAATAGACTCAAAAACTAGTGGACCGTTTTTTTAATTTCTTTCACCATTCGAAAGCTACATTATCCACGAGTAACATAGGCTAAAATTTATTTTTATTATTATTATATATTATAAAGAGGAAAACTTTGTTTGTTTGTTTGGTTGTAATGAATAGACTCAAAAACTAGTGGACCGTTTTTTAAATTTCTTTCACCATTCGAAAGCTACATTATCCACGAGTAACATAGGCTAAAATTTATTTTGGAAAAAAAATAGTGTTCCGTAAAATATGTAGATAATGTAGTCCACGCGCGCGAAGCCGCGGGCGGAAAGCTAGTATCTCATAAAACATTTAAATCCAAGAAATATACGGTGCCTCATGAAAGTACATTAAAAAAAATTAAGAAAATTTGAAAATCTAACGGTTTGTTCGATTTTCAGCTCATAAGAAAAATGGCAAAAAGTTTCAGCATGATTGTCGCTCTATGTACACAATACATAATGTATACCTATTCTGAAAATGAAATTTTGTGTTGTATAATAACACACGAGCCGACGACCTGACTCTATGAAAGCTTCTATCTTCACTCTAAGATTAGTTGTAATATCGTTTAGTTCTTTCTTAACCCTTATGACTGTAATTTTTCTTTGACTCTCAGTTAAAGAGTCAAAGCCCCTGGGACTGTGGGTCACGTACAATCATGTGATCCGTCTGTTCGTTTGCCTCCTGTCACATAAAAAAAATACAATAAGGGATACCTATCGCTGGCATATTGCAGCTGAAAGTCTATCACAGTTTATTTTTCTCAAACTGACTCAGTTCCGAATGTAGAGTACAAACATTTCAGCTGACGCCACGCCAGTAAATAACGGTGGCCATGCACCATCCAATCCCGCGGCTCCCAACAATTCCCGTGCTCGAATTGTGCGGGGGGCGTGAAAAACAACCCCGGGCTGATTGCTTGCAGCCTGCGGTTTGCCTTACTTTACTGTGTTGCCAGTATTAATGCATACCTAATAGCCTTTAGGTTCAGAGTTTAGTTGGCACTTTTTACTGCGAAGTCGTATCCTTATGACCGGTTTCCACCAAAGCAGAATGGGCGGTTTTGAATAACCAATCAGATTTCGCTTTCAAATCTTCTCTCCGCTCAGATTCGATTTGGAAATCTGATATCCTCCCGTCTCCTCTTCTTACCGTTTTGGTGGAAACTGGGCATAGGTACTTCATTCACTGACCGGTACGTAGGCGACAAACAGGAAATTCCATTTTGTTAGAACTAAGTCCCATATATGAATTGGGATTACAATGCTGTTAGTTTCTCGGTAGTATAATCCCCACTAAATGGTTCAATGAAGAATCGGACTGTTGATATTTGTCACAGTATAAAAACTGCAAACAGTGCCAGTAATATTGATTGCACACCCTGGGAGCGAATATTGAAAGGAATAAATGGTTTGCAATCATCAATTTTCGTTCGAGAGCAATATGACATCGCTGGCATTTGTTTGCGAAGGTTCGCCATTCACTAGTCTCGTCCTCTATTACGACCCATCCATGACAACTGCCACTTGGCTTTTAGTCCATCTACCGGCCGTCCGCGACTTTATACGCGTGGACCCTGTTTTACACCCCCTTAGGGGTTTCGTTCAAAATCCGTTCTTAGTTTGTAGGTTTGTAGGTTTTAGGCCCAGTTGCGTTTCACTGTCTTTTCTGGGCCTTATAGTTTCTGAGATTTTGTGATTAATCAGTGAGTGGTATTTCGCATTTATATGCATTTATAGATTTTGAATAAACTTACATAATACAATTGTTTATTAAACCAACGTTGTGGTTTCCCAAAGTCGAACACGTTTTAAGTATTCCTCTCGGAACGACCACTTTTCATTGCCGCGCCATTTCGGCGTCCATTTTGTTGCCTCAAAAACTAAGTTTGCTACCGCAATTTATTTATAAGTTCGCTCACAATACGAATTAATTTGGCTTAAAAAGCCGTAAGTAAGTCCGGTCGTCCGTTGCGGCGGAGTCGGCAGAACATTACTCTGGAGTCGGTAATTTAGAGCTACTGTTATTTGTTGGTGATGTTCTTCTTTGTCAATGAAACGTTAATGTATTGTGTGAAGTCTAATACTTTTCAATAGCATCTCTTGTGTTCTTTTATATTTATTTTTGTGAGCGTAAAGTCAACGGCACGTTACAATTTATTGTTGTTTTCAACCGACTTCAAAAAAGGAGGAGGTTCTCAATTCGACCCGTATGTTTTTTTTTTCTATGTTTGTTACGCGATAACTCCGCCAATTATGAACCGATTTGAACAAATCTTTTTTCGGCGTATAGGTAATACCTCAAGGGTGGTCCCATTTAAATTTAATAATAAAAAAACAACCCCCAAGGGTGGAAAATTGGGGATGAACTTTTTTATACGCAATATCTCCGCCGATTATAAACCAATTTGAACGATTATTTTTTTTTTGAATAGGTATTATCAAAANCATAAGGCACGCCTTCTGGCCAATCACAGCACTTTTAAGCCGGTTGCACATGTTGTCGTAGACTCTCAGTCGCTTTGTTTTTACACAGTTGAATGTGTGTGTGGGAGCTGTGGTGGGGGAAATGTGGGGACACTGGTTCTCGTTGTAGTTACGCGCGACTTCATATCTATTCTCTTTCTATGATCTGAGGTTGCCAACTACTCGAAAAATGTCACCTTTCAGTTTTAATTTCACTTTACAAAACTCGACAACCGTCATTCAGGACTGATTTTTCGCAGGCAACCCTATACCACCGTGTTCATAATGAAATAATCTTTATTTTCATTTAAATTTGATTAAATTATCAGACCGGTGCAAAATGCTCTATCAATTTACCTGTTTATACCTGGCAACCCGAGAGTTATGACTGGAAAATAATAGGCAACCTAACGTTTGCATATTCTATGGGCTTCATACTTTCGATTGGTATGGAGTTTGTTTAATAGTCAAACCGATGAAATATTGAGAAAAAAATCTATTTTTAATGATTAATTAATCATATCCTGGACTGAAATTTATTAGGCAACCTTTAAGCAATATAATTATTGACATGTTAAATTAAATATAAAATATGTTTCATCAAATAAGCATCTCGGTGAAGGTCGTTGTATAGCGGGATCTCAGACTAATACGTTTCCTACATTGAGACACTACATGGCCTATCTTTTTACAATATGTACATGACACCTTATTTTTACACACAGGTACACTATTAACATTAGACGATAACGCCGATGTAGAAGCGACGTCTCGAGTGTCTCGACGCTCTTCCTTTAGTAGGATAGTCGCAACCGAATCTGTGGTTATCTTGGTACCAGAGTGCTCAATTGCCATCACCATGGGGCTGTAGCTGTCGCTGAGTCCTGACAGCATGATAACACCGACGAGTTCATCGTCCAGGCCAGCATGAATAGCAATTAATTGTTGTTGTAGGTGTCGAATTTCATTTACGTAGGCTTCTGTGCTCGAGTAATTTTCCAATTTTGTACTCAAAAGTTTCTTCATTAACTGTAGGCGTCGTGAAAGTCCACTGTCAGCATAGGCTTCCCGAAGACGCTTCCAGGTTTCAGTTGACGTTTCTGCTGTCATCACAATGGGATAAAGATGCTCGCTTATATGTAAACATATTTTTGATCTTGCTCTTGCATCTCTACGTGCAAAGTCCCTGACTTCGCTTGGAGGCTTTACTACGCAATCCCACAACTCACTGTCTATTAGGTACATTTCCATAGCGAAACTCCAGCTAGCATAATTGCAGCTACCTTTTAACTTCTCGAAGCTAGGCGTGCTGCTGGTTACGACTGTTGCCGAGGGCCTGCTGGATGCTGTGTGCTGTACTGGTTGATCTCCTTCCATTTTCTTAGGAATCAGACTCTGGGCCCATAACCTCTAGGAACTCTAGGAACTAGAAACACTAGTAGAAGTGCAGAGTGCTGATAGAATTAAGATTTAAAGAAAAAGAAGAGAGTGAAGAGAGGTAGACCGTGTTTATTACAGAGAGAGAGAAGAAGTGACAGATATAAATAAACAGTACAAAAGTCATATTCTAATATAGGTATCAAAATATAGAATGTATGTACAGCCAGTTCTGGTTACTTAAGCAAACAGGTTTTTACAAAAATTCCTCCGACTACATAAACCAAAGAAAATTAGCAATAAAGCAATCAACTTTGCGGTGAGACATGATTATTTTTTACTGGCCCATCATAAATCCTCTAAAATAATAGACAATAGCGAAGGTCGCGTATGATATAACTTTAACAATAAGTTTCGTACACAATGATTCTAAGATTCTTTGATACCAGATCACTATCTTGTGGTGGTCTAAGTTAGGGGAGGCAGCGATTTGAAGGCCTTTCGATGGCCTTGCCCTCAACACTGCCGTTTTATAAGGAATATGCTCAGAGTTCCCCTGCGTGATCGAATCAGAAATGAGAATTGCTCAAATCAAGTGGCAGTGGGTGGAGCACATAGCACGCAGAGCAGCCCCGCTATAAAGTGGAAAAATGTGACAAGTCTAAGAAAAAGTGGCAGAAAAAACTCACGCCCGTATTCACAAACATTACTACGAGGTCTCACAGTGCGCGTGGACGCACAGGGTGACACATGAGCCAATCACAGAGCTCTCTCTATTCAACGCTGTACGTGCGATTTGCTGCTTCATTTAAGCATTTAAGCAAGCATCGTTTGTGAATACGGGCGTCATTCACCTTTATGCGTGGTTAGCTGGAATTTCCATCTTAGTTTTGTGACTTGTACCACACCACCAAACGGCAAGAGAACTGTGTGCCCAGCTAAATTGTTTAGGCCTTCCATTATGCCAGCGTTGTATTGGGTAAAAAATCTTCGAGACTTTGGGGAGTTCCGAGATATATGAGGCATTCTTCGGCACTTGAATTAGGAGTATTGTTCTTCGAAATAATGTATGACTTCTCATCATATTTTAAGGATGAAACAATGAAGAATAGTGGAAGTAATTAAGAGAAATGAGATGTATTAGTACTGTGATTCTTTTAAGCAACCTTGAAGAAGAGATCTAGCCGTCCAGATTCAGTAAAGTAGAAAAGAAACATTCCATGAATATGATATGGATTGGACCCCCCAAGGAAAACGCAAACGTGGTCGCCCCAAGCAAACTTGGCGGCGCACTGTAGCAGACGAGGCGAAGAAAATCGGTAAGACCTGGAGCGAGATCAAACGCGAAGCTCAAGACCGAACGCGATGGAGGACTGTTGTGGACGCCCTCTGCCCCATCTAGGGGACATAGGACCTAAGTCAAGTAAGTCATGGATATCGTAAGAGGCAGACAAAGAAGATAAATGCTAATAACAGGATTCCCATGCTTGTCTGGCCAGTGTGGAGAGTGTAGACCAAATTCTCTATTTGCCTCTCGTGAATGGAAAAGTTCGTTTTTCTGCAGCAGAAACAAATGGATTTGGCCTACATTCCTCAAGCTCAACACTGGCCAAATGGGTTGGGGTGGCCTGATGTTTACATAAATATCCCATAACAAAAACGCGGGGTGGGACGACCATCTACAAGAACAGACTACCTCATAAGGGGGCGTCCATAAATTACGTGAGACAATTTTGGCTATTTTTCAACCCCCCCGCCCCCCTTGGTGAGATTTGGTGAGATTTTGCCTGACCCTCTCCCCCACCCCTTAATCTCACGTGATATTTAAAAAAATCCAAAATTTTCTTAATTTCGTCATTTATTCTGCATTTTAGTATTCACACATGCAGACGGAAGCATTGTTAGTTTTATTTGTTTAGAATTTAAAGAATAAAATGTCATTATCATCATAAAAAATATAATTTTTTAGGGTCCCGTAGTCCTGACAAGAAACCCTTATAGTTTCGATATGTCTGTCTGTCCGAGAGCTGTAATTTTGTGGAGGTATGTATATTAATAACGCCGACAAAACGGTAGAATAAAATTATGAAAATAAATTTTTTTAGGGTACATGTAAAGTGGGGATGAATTTTTTTCATCTTCTACACTATCGTGTAGGATATCGTTGGATGACTTGGGGGTTTCAAAGACTATTTTTCGATTTAGGGATCCGTTTGCAAACTATTAAAGTTTAAAGTGCCAATTTTTGTTCGAGCAGGGCGTCCCCCCTCTAAAAACTAGACTGTTGGCTTGAAAAATTTGGAAAAATTCATAATAATACTGCTTTTAATGAACTTTCAAGAAAACTATAACGGTTAGGGTAGGTCAGTTAGTTTAAGAGTAATAGTCATTTAACTCATGTAGTTATTATAAAATTTCATATCTAATAAAAATTCCTTAGAAAAAAATATTAAAAGCGACTTCAGATAAAGTAATTGCTTGCTTCTGAAATATATTTTGTTAACGACGGACAACTACGGAACCCTACACTGCGCGTGTCACGACACTCACTTGGCCTTTACTTAAGATTTAAACCCAGTTTTCGGGCAAACTCCATTTCTCTATTTCTTGCGGAAAAAATTACGTGATATTTCCTGAGACCCCCCCTCTCCCCCACGTGAGATTTAGTGAGGTTTTTGTTGACCCCCTCCCCCCCCTAAAGGTCTCACGTAATTTATGGACGCCCCCTAAAGGTAGCAGAAAAGCGCTGGATGAAGGCTGCTACCAACGGGCCAATATGTAAATCATTGGGGGAGGCCTATGTTCAGCAGTGGACGTCCTGTGGCTGAGCTAGTAATGATGATCCCTTAGTTGCCTCTTACGTTATCTATCGAAGAGTGGATATGGTCTTATTCTTCTCTACCAGAACCCCATTGCTAAGGCATGTTTCCGTAAATCACCACTTTATGGTGTTTTAAATTCGTTTTTAATAAAGACCTTGGCTTGACTTTGACTTTTTGCTCTCATTTGCACATTATCACCACATCATACTTTACATTTATGTTGAAAAATAACTCCTATTGCTGCTGCAATAGAGGCTATACTATGTTAAGTTTGACGCACACTGCACAATGTAGGAAATAGTTTTTCAAATGACAAATTATGTCATAGGGTATATGCTACGAGGCGTGATGGTCAAACGAAGGCTATATCTATCTGAATATCTTTTATTTTGACTGCGGTCACAGATTTTGGTCACAATATGGTTTCGAGTGGCGACCACGGGCTGAAAGACGTAGCGTGGGCAGGCCTCCTACTAGGTGGACCGACGATCTGGTAAAGGTCGCGGGAAGAGCGGGCAGCGCTGGCAGGACCGTTCATTGTGGAAAACCTTGGGGGAGGCCTTTGTCCGTCATTGGATTGCAGTGGACGTCATTTGGCTGAAACGAATGGGTTTTAATTTGATTTTCTTGCACGAAACCTTTTTTAAGGTCTTCCACTTTGATCAACTGGATTTGATCACCTGGGTGGAAAGTAGACTCCAAGCGACACTTCGGTGTCCTTTGATCACCCATGGATAAGAAGTTAAATTTGATCACCTAGGTGATCTTATCCATGAGTGATCAAAGAACACCAAGTTATCCTTAAATACCTTTTTAAGGCTCTGGTCTTCAAAAGGTAAAACTGAAGTCTTATAGGATCACTTTTTTGATTGTCTATCAACACCTTTTTTTCTCCGGAACACGTAGTTAAGAATCAAGTTGAAATTATAAAAAAAAATATCCATGTCAGCTATGGTCCCTTGAACATTGAACTCAAATTAAAGAGAATTATTATATTTATTTAGCCTTTATTTTCTGACACTTCGCAGGATAATAAAAAAAACCCATAAGGTCCTTTCAATAGATCTAGAATCATGAAAGTTAGCAAGAATGAAACTTACAGCACAAGTAAAGAAAGAAATCCGAAAATTGACAATTTGTTATTCTATTAGCCTAGGCGCAAACCACCGACTTTTAGTCGGCCGATAGTTGAATCTGGCTGTTAATCAGTATGGGCATGTATGGAAGTAGGTAGTGCGTGCAGGGAAAAGTTGAGGGCACCAGAGTGGTAGATCACCAATGAGATGGACGGACCAGATCAGGGCCGCAACTAAGTGCTCGGTTAGCGAAAGTACCCGGAAAGCTGCAGTCCGCGAGGAATGGCGCCATATTACGAGGAACATCACTCTGAATCGTGATTCAAAATGATGACCACGACCACTCTGACAAGAGTGTACCGACTGAGAAGATGTATGGAAGTGCGCTCATTACACCAATTTGGTATCGGCCGCTTCTTCATAAAAAATTAGAATCGGGCCCAACTATCGGACAACTAAAAGTGGTCTGCGTCTAGGCTCAATGCGATGGTGATGATGTCCTCTGTTTAACCGACTTCCAAAAAAGGAGGAGGTTATAAGTTCCACTATATTTTTTTAGACCTTATGAAAAATCTCGCCTATTTTCGGTCACACGAATTCGTTCTAAATGTCCATTACATTATAATGTGACACATGGCTGCGAAGAGCCGACAACCTCGGCTCAGTGCATTGTTTCATTGTGATGGACTGATAACACATTATGTTTGTTTGATGTCTGCTGGAATGGCGCTTTTGAATTTTTTGGGCCAGGGGACTGAGTTAGAAGTTTTTATCAAAAAAATTTTTTTTTGTTTGCCCAACTGAATGGTGCTGCTTTATTGAGACGATATTTAAAACCAGTGCTGTGAGAAAGCAACACAAAAAAATATCTGCATAATAGGGTTTACGTAAATATTTTGCACACGCTGTTTATATATATTTTTTGTTGTAATTAAACTAAACAATTTTTATAATCTCTTTGTTCTTCCTTTGTTTGTCATCCTGTCTGCCTGTCTTTTGTTTTAAGTAAATTAATTATATTTTTTATGAAAAAAAAAATATTTTTTCAATTTATTCAGTTTATGGAGCTACATTACTTTGAACATTCGTGAACTATGTGAAGTACTAAGCGTTATAGATAAAACATTTTGCACCCTGTCCCCTCAATCTATCTCATTAACAGAATATTAAAAACGGATATTTTTAACACAAACTGTACATTGTAATATTACATTCTGTAACAATAAGTTCGTTACTTAATTGTGACATTGCTTGAATAAGAATATTCAAAATCTAAATACAATGTTAAGACAGAGTTAACTGGATTTAACATAATGTTAATTATTATGATACAAAGTTTTAAAAACTTTTTCAGTCATCGTCCATCATCGCCCTTTTGTAACGATTTGAATTTGAATTTTGAATTGCAGGTTACCTTCATCATCATCATCATCATCATCATTTAGTTTTTCCGTCTTCAGGAGCACGACTTTCTAATTTACCAGAGGCAAATGGAGGATTTGCCCTACACTCTGGCCTCTCTCACACTTTTGCCTTCACTACTGGTGATTATACTCGTACATTAATAATTGTGCAAAACTGGAGTTGTACCTTAGTAAGTCGTTACCTACGTATGTGACAACTGATAACCTAGGTACTGTTTTTATGTAGATACCACCGTATCAATTAGGTTTCATAATGTATATTATATGATAAATGTTTTATTTTCTAAAATTGGAGTTTATTATGCTCAGGCATTTTGTATTTTGAAAATATTATTCTTCTTCTTGTCACTGTGTACACTGTCAGCCCAAAACTCCGCCACTAGAGTGGCGCTGTCAATAGCCTTCCTGCGTGCAGTTTTTTGGGCGCACAGGACATGACATCATGTTAAACCACACTTGCGTCTTGCACTCAAAGTTTGAGCCATCCAAGAATCTCTACTTGAACAGATTGTCCTTAGTACGGCCGACTATTCATTTATTTAGTGAATAATTACCTATACTAAATAAAATTTTGACATGGCCGGAACACCTAGGCCCTAGACAATTCTTAACAACATAACGACATGTTTATTTACCAACATATTTGCCTCAAAGTTTGTGGGAATGGCGCCGAGCCGACATTCGCCTAAGACTTGTCCTTTCAAATGGATAACTACAAATTATTTACAACTTAATTTCCGTGTCAATTAATTGCATTCGGTATAATTGTGCATTGTTTAACCTCCGGGTCGCCTTGGGTGGTGATGTTGATAAGCTTTGGAGGTTATAGGTTAATGGTTGATTTTATCCATGGTTTTAGTGAATTTATAGACTTTTGTGCTACTTATTTAATTAATATTTTGGTCAGTAGGACGCTAAATACTTGGTTAATGTCTTTAAATATGACAAGAGTGTATGAATTTTTCTTGCCTTGCCTAGCTCAAAATGTTAATCATGGTTTTACTCTGACTATAGAGTTTTGAACTATTTATACAGGGTGGAGTTGAAATGGTGGTCCAATAGTCTAAATTAGTAATAAAATAGTGCATTACTTTACATAGGTATTAGGTACTATTCTTAAATTGATTTTCTGTCTCTGAAAGACAGACTTAAGTTACCTAGTTTGTGGACTACCACCACAGTTCTACTAGTAAGTAATGTTAGGACTGAGTTTTTTCTGCCACTTGTTTTCAGCACCAGCTGATAAATTGTTCCAAAATGGTGGTAGGGCAAGCCAAATTAGTTAAACGTGTATAAATACCCTAAAAAGGGCCTTACTTTTACCAATAAATAATTTTAATTAGAATTTGTCGTCCCAAAGTGGTGGTAAGCAAGCTTGCTATAACTACCTACCATGAAAACTGCCTACATACTACTTATACCACTTATAAAGAATATAAAAGTTTGACTGACCTTTATAAGACACCGGGGCACCAGGATAACCAGGGTCTCTTCGTCCAGGCTTATCACCATAATCACCAACAGTCATAGGTCTTGAAGTGATCACTTCTCCACTAGGTCTTACTATATAACTTGGTACATTATTTGGTTTCTCCAGCTCATACTCGTAAACCGGTTTTATATTAGGTCGATCCAGATCCGTCTGATTCGGTCTGGTTCCGACCGGTTTTGAACCGGGTTTTTGACCCGGTTTTGCGTAACCTGAGTTCTTGTAGTCGTTTTCAGAACCGTAACCGGATTGTGAAGATTCTTGAGCACTGCCGTATGAAGGACGATTACCGTAAGAAGGATCAGGTCGGTTATTGTCAAATGAAGGACGACTATCTCCGTATGAAGGAGGATTACTTTCATATGAAGGTCTGTCACCGTATGAAGGCCTATTATCATATGAAGGCTTAGTAGATTCACCATAAGCTGGTCTATTATCATAACTTGGTTTGCTCGTATCGCCATAGCCAGGTCTGCTAGTTTCATATGGCCTATCTCCGTAAGAAGGCCTATCGTTTCCATATGAAGGCCTATCACTTCCATATGAAGGCCTATCATTTCCATATGAAGGCCTATCATTTCCGTATGAAGGCCTATCATTTCCATATGAAGGCCTATCATTTCCATATGAAGGCCTGTCACTTTCATATGAAGGCTTGTCACTGTATGACGGTTTATTATTACCGTAAGAAGGCCGATCATTCCCATATGAAGGCCTATCATTCCCATATGAGGGCCTGTTATCATTGCTTGGCTTATCATTGCTATAAGATGGCTTTTCACTACCGTATGAAGGCCTGTCATTGCTGTATGGAGGTTTATCGTTATAAGAAGACGATGGTCTATCATACGAAGGTCTTTTATCTCCTAAGGGTCTGTTCCCTCCATACCCTGGTCGATTATCTGAATACGAAGGACTATCAGAGTAAGGAGGTCTACTTATACCATAACCAGCGGATTGGCTGCTTTGGTGAGATGAATACTGACTGTCATGATGCTCGGTATAGCCAAATGACTGATGACTCCCATAAGAACCTTGACTTCCACCATAACCACCATCATTTGGTTTGCTGGGACTATAAGATGGTTGACCACCACCATATCCTTGGTCGCTTCCATACGAGGGTTTTTGATTGGAATCGTTTGGTTTCTGAGGCTTTTGTAGACCGTAACCACTATCGTTGTCATCTTGGTTATATGAGGGTCGATTGCTACCCCCATAAGATTGAGACCCATAGGATGCGTCACTATGATCACTTCCATATTGAGAGCTTTGCGAGCTTCCACCATATCCTTGACTGCTGCTATACGAAGGTCTTTGAGTAGTCGGTTTCTGCGTCTGAGGGCCATAGCCTTGGGTAGTGTCACTACTGGAGCCATACCCTGAATTGTGACTATCGTATGCAGGCTTTGAAGGTCTATACCCTGAGTCTTGAGGGCGGTGGTAGTTCTGATCAAGTTCTGTTATACTACTTTGACCATAAGAGTGACTATTGGATGAGAATGAGTTGTGAGATGAATGGCTGCCATAACCATAGATCCCTTGGTCTCCATAGCCATAATTTTGCCCATATCCACTTTGCCCTGGACCATAACTTGGCCTGTCGTTTACTGGCCTTTTTGGAGGCCTATATGGACTGGGAGAGTCGTATATTTCCAAGTAAATAGAATTGTCCTGGTTTTGAGATTGCCCATAGCTGCTAGCGTATTGACTGTTGTAACTATAGCTTGGTTTATTGTACGGCCTAGATGGGTAGTCTTGCGAAGGCTTATACGGATCTGGTGGGCCTACAGGCCCAGATGGGTGGCCTGAGTCTTGCTGGCCATACGGATCTGGTTTAGTCGGATAATCAGGCTTCAAAGGCTGCACTCCATAGCCTGAGTCTAGTTCTGGCCTGGGTCTACGATTGGGCCGGATTATGTAATGATATTGTGGCTTTTCTAACTGATATGGGTCTATATTATTAGGTCGACTAGGCCTGATGGGCTTCGGGCCATACAAATCTGGTAACTCATCGTTCAAATGAGGAGGATGGTACGGATCTGGTCTCCAAAACGATGGGTCCAAAGGCCTTGATGGTCTGTAAGGTCCTTGGAATTGCAGCTCATCATATGGATCTGGTTTGTGAGAAGACTGGTTTTGGTACGGCTTGTGGGGTCTATATGGGATATCTTGGGGCTTATGGGCACCATAACTTGGAGGGCTATCAAATGCTGGTTTCTGATTAAAATAGTCATCAGGTCTGTCGTTGTCTATGTGGTTGTTATATGGGGGTCTGTATGGAGGAATTGGTTTGATCAGGTCTGGTCTCGTTTCATATGGTCTGGAGTCACTTGGGTAGTCATTTAAAGGGCGTTTGAACTCGTCGTCATCAGGTCTGAAGACGGGCCGGTGGACAGGCCCTGGACCATCTCCAGGGTCATCGAACTGTGGTTGGAGGGGGGAGGGGGGAGATTGCTCGCATAGGATGCGACGTATGTAGACGTCGTAGTCAGGGTGACGTCGAAGAAGGCTTTTCTCTTTCAGCTCCTTTTCGTTGAGTATGCTGAGGTTGCATGTCGCGTTGCCTTTAGCTCCGACCCTAGAAAGTAACAAAAAAAATTACAAGTCGTACCTACTAATCAACCAAAGTAAAGAAATTGAAAATCAACTAGTTTCTGGCCGCAGCCTCCTCCACGAGAATTTTAATAAACAATAGCTTATGTCCTATTCTGATTTTGTAATATTTTATCAAAATCCGTTCAGCATTTTTTGCATGAATGAGTAACAAACATAAATCCATTTATTTTTATAAAGCATTCGAGTATTTTTTCTATATGGTATTAATATTAAGTATAAATTAACACTAAATAAATATGCCAAGAAATTAAAAAGAAAACATGTGCTGCCATCTATGACACCCACTATAAAACTAACAGCGCCATCTAGTACGTTCATACACTTACCCATAGTCGTAGGTCTGACACTGCTTATCCTGCTTGCAGATTTGTTCGCACTCGCGAGTAGTTAGTTCCGACACGTTCCGATAGATGGCGTCGGGTGGTAGTTGTTCTCCAATGGATATTCTCTCGAAGCAGTCTGAAAGGAAAATTTTGGAAAATTAATTATTGAGTCCACTTTCACCTCTTCTACATTTACACTTAGGGCTTGTTTTCGGGGCAATGCAGTTTTGCGGGATCCAGTAATGCAGAAAAACTGGATTGTCGTGTGAACACGTAACTAATAGAGCTTTTGTGAAAATGTTTTCACTTTCACCATTAGAATCATAATATTATCTAATGAACAAAGGCGGTACGAAGTTCGCCGAGTTAGCAATCTAAATACCTATACAGTGGCGGCGTAGCATGGGTNTCACAAGTCCTATGACACCCCCTGGTACCCCCCCAGGATTTTGGGGTTACCTACCGATTCGAAGATTGGACATAGACCGCAGATTTGCCATGCAGATGTGCCAGTGAGTACTAATCTGCGCGACTTGTGTCACCCCCTGATGCTTGGCACCCGGGGCGGACCGCCCCCACCGCCCCCCCCTTACGCCGCTACTGTACCTATATACAGGGTGGAATTTGGTAACGCCACGTGGAGGGAAAGTACTGTTAATACTGTAGATAGAAAATTTTACTCAAAGAAAACATTCCTATACTTTTGAAAAGGTTTGAGCGTTTACGCCGTTTGGCGCAAAAACAGTACTTTTTCAACTCGTTACAATCATTAACCAGTAATACTACAAATATGTTATAGGCATAAATAGTTAGGCAATTTCGTCGTCTAAATAGTTAATTGAGAAAATATTGCGATTAGTTTAGTAGTATTTAAGAATTCTATCAAGATAAGTCCACACAGGTTTTGTAAATTTCCACTTTAGCGTCAGTTTACAAGCTGAAATTTTTATAAAAATACTGTGAAAACGATTTCACAAACATTTATATCCTATAGCATAGATCCTTGGGCAAATAGTTATCTAAGAAAATTTTTAGATTTAAGCATTTTACAATAAGAAATTAAAAGAAAGCATTTTACAATAAGAAATTAAAAGAACGTGAAATACCCAAAAATCAAAGTGATTTTTTCACCAATTTTCTTCCTTTATTCAACATAAAAATAGCTTAATATAATAAAACAACATCTTCTTTAAAATATTTACTTTGAAACGATATTTAATTCATTGTTATTGTTTTGCTATAAACATTTGAAAACTATTAAAAAACGCCGCGCGCGAATAATTTCCAATGATGCCCCTTGAAACGCCGCGCTTCGCGTAAACGCTCTAAAACGCACAGCCCAAACCACTGGACGGATCGGGCTGAAATTTGGCATGCAGGTAGATGTTATGACGTACCTAGGCTAGGCATCCGCTAAGAAAGGATTTTACGAAACTCCACCCCTAAGAGGGTAAAATGGGATCCACGCGTACCTACGAAGTCGCGGGCGGCCGCTAGTTTGTGAAATAAGAAAACGACTAGAAGAATGAGAGATTTGGTTACATCCTTGAAATGGTTTTCAAATTACGGCCTTCTTAATGAAATTAGTTCCATTATTTAGAAGAATTATGTTATTTTCTATAATTTTACCTATACGAGGACACAAAATTGGTGTGTCAATAGAATTACTTTGATCCGATTTCGAGACAGCAGACATGATAAAATTGATGATGATCGCCTCCTGCTACCCAGTGCCGGATTAATGCCCGTTTTCACCATCAATCTCTACCTAATTTTTAAGTGACCCCTATGAAGACAAAACATATGCATTTGTGAAACCTTCATTGTACCTAATCTGTTTTGCGTCTTTAATAAATAAATAAATTATAGATAAGTGCAAATGACGTCCATTGCTGGACAAAGGTCTCCCCCAAGGATATCTGACAGATCCTGCGCTGCCCGCATCCAGGTTCATCCCGCGACCTTCACCTGATCGTCGGTCCACCTAGTGGGAGGGCTGCCCATGCATTTTTATATTGCAAGGTAAACGGAGTCATCGCTCGCGGTGGAAAACCCGCTTGATGACGAACTTTGTATATTTCTGTTTTTTAAGCTCATGTGCCCGCATCTGTACAATCAATCAACGCAAATTTTATTCGTAACAACGAAGGACGATGACGTAATTAACTACCTATTCTATTATGATGGCCTCATCTAATTGATTTAAAAAATCTGTTTAAGTATGTAAGAACATCTTAATTACGACTTATAGGTTCGTTCGTTTCAGCCGAAAGATGTCCATTGCTGGACAAAGGCCTCCAAGGATTTCCACTAAGACCGATCCTGCGCCGCTCGCATCCAGGCACCTCCCGCGACCTTCACAAGATCGTCGGTCCACCTAGTGGGAGGCCTGCCCACGCTACGTCTTCCGGCTCGTGGTCGCCACTCAAGAACTTTCCTGCCCCAGCGGCCAGCAGCTCTACGAGCTATGTGCCCCGCCCACTGCCACTTGATTTTAGCGATTCTGCGGGGTATGTCAGTCAGTCTGGTTCTCCTAGGTAAGTAGAACAAATAGAGCCGTGTAAAAAAGCAATGGTTGTTAGTATTGTCGTGGTCTACTGAAAATTCGAGTCTGGAGTCAATTAAGAATAAAAATCACACTTTATGTAAGGATACAGAATAATAAATAATAATCTCTAAGACCCGATTCGACCAAACTTTTATCCGAGAATAACAACTGGCACATTGAAAGTTTCAGTATGGGAAATATACCAAAATGTCGAATAACTGACGATTTATTCTGAGATTAATATATTTACTCTTGTTTGTCGAATCCACCCTAAGGATAACAGCTAAAGCACATCAAGCTACACATAAAATATGAATGACGTATTAGTTAGTTTATTGAATTTTTGAAAATAAAATTATTTTATATTTTTCCATTATGTTAAAAACACTGGACCAGTAGTTGTGGAAATCCTTGGGGGAGATCTTTGTCCAGCAGTGGTCGTAATGAGGATCAGTACTGTTGTAGAAAATTCAATAAAACTAGTATCTACGTTAATCTTTAAGACATAAGAAAGATATATCTTTTTGAATTATCCAAATCGGACCATTATTTACGAAGATATTAAGTAATAAACATAGGCCGTTTTTGCCGCTAAAAGTCAACGTACGCNATATCCTCCTGAGACCCCCGGTGTCACTCTTGACACTTGACTATATATTTTTTTTACAGCGCCATTTATTGGTATTTATGAAAATTAATAAAAGTGTGTGAAATGTTGGAATATGTCACATATCCAAAAAATTGCTATGCCTCGCACGAAAGGGTTTTTGATTTTGTAAACATTAATTGAAATTTTGAATTCGTGTGACCTCCGACATGACACATTCCAAGAAAAGAAAATATTATTTAAAACAATTTTTTTGGTATTGTTTTGTGTTTTGTGTGTGCTACGGTAATATATCTCTCAGATTGTGCGATAAAACTATTAAAATGTTTCTATTGTAATAAGTATTTTCGTCAATTAATTCGAGTGTCACTAGTGACACTTTGGGCACTCGTGACTTGAAATATGGTCCTTTTTAGGATTGTCTGATGGTAACGTCAAGTCAATGTTATGCAACTTTGATGAGACAGATGATGAAAAAATTTATGCTCCATCCTCAGATCAGACCCTGGATATCATCCAAGACCAGAGTACTTGTCAATACCAATCAAATGAGTCAAAACTCGACAGAGTTACATCGTTTAGTCACAGAGTTTCTATGGCTACCTTCCGTCTCCATCATCAGATCAGCTCCATGACCTCATTATATAGAAGTCTCATCTGAGTAACATGTCTATGCAAAATTTCAGCTCAATCAGTTGGCAGGAAGTAGCTCTAATTCAGCTTCCAAGATTTTACTCAAACATACATTCACACATTTATTGCAAGTTAAATTAAAGTTTGTAATAACAAGTTCAATAAAAGCTGTTAAAAGTAAATCTTATATGATTCTAAACAATTGCAGATCAATTTGAAACTAAAAACACCTATTTTACCATACCTGAAGTAATTAAAATATTAATTAATTCAAGCCCGTTTTAATGTCTTTGAAACCCGTAGTGTCACTGGTGACACCCCCCATTTTGGCGTATGTAGGGGGGCTAGATTTTTTTTCGCATTTTTTGTTAGTTTTACATATGAAACTTAGCCTGCCTTCCAAAATTCAAGACAATCCGACAATTTTTAGGGGTCTGGGTCTCAGGAGGTTAAGCCACTAATTGACCGCTTGACATCACCTTGTCCCGATAGAATGTACCTACACCGACTATATCGACAGCTGGTGATGTTACAAAACTGGGAGAAGATATCGATAGTTTGGGGAAAAAGGTTGACAACAGAGATATTTCTAAATATTCCACTAATTGACTGCTTGAGATTAATTTGTCCCGATATAATAAAATATCGTTAGTTCGAAGAAAAATGGTGTCACAGTCTATGTTACACTAATATTATTGATCGCTTGAGAATAGTCCCATATTAGAATAATTAACTTAATACAATAGAATCCCGTGAATTGTATTGTGTATAATAAAGACCCAACACCAGCGTAGATTGCAACTGACTGAAAATAGCCTTCAACGGGGTGAAAATTTCCCGAATTACCTATCGATAAAACGACCAGTAGCTACATCCCTACGAATGACACAGCAAATTAGACATTACATACCTTTGAACACTCCCCCGAGAGCGATGATATAGACCGGTAGAGGAATCGAACCAAATGAAACTGCCCTAAGGTGACGTTTGAGGATTGTGAATGTGCTACAATTTTATTTTTATCGGGCGGAACACCATTTTGGAGGTAATGTTAAGTGAACTTTGAGTTTTGGGTTAGCTTGTCGTAGAACTAATGAAAGGTGAAGTAAGTAAATGGGTTCTCGATTGGATAACGTAGTGTAGAATGACCCCCTACTGCGATGGAATTATGAACTTAAGATGAATATAGCTAGTAGCTGAACTCCTATGTTTTTCTTATTAATTTCGTTACTTATCCAATGGCAGTTTAACTTCCCCCCGGGACAAACTTGACCTTCACTGGTTGGGTTTTTATTGGCGGTCAAGCTGTATATACTGGCAACACAGGAGTTGCAGCGGTGGGTATAGTCTCGTAGTGGCTGGACAAAAAAAGTGCAAGATATTGCTCGCAGTGATAAATAGTCACTTAATTTTAAATTAATTAAATTGTTTTTTCATGGCTAATTTAAAGTGAACTTAGTTTTGGAAATTTAATAGTGATAGACTCTAAGCCAGTATCTTGGGTTACAGAAATAAAGCGCTTCAAGAAAAATACGCTCGATTTCACTGCGTTTTCAAAGTGATTTTTAAAGCTCTCGCTTCCGATACAAAAATATTGCCAGGAAAAGCTTGTTCGCGTAACATCCACTCTGTGTAATCTTCTTATCATAAATTTTGAACATACTCGCATTTTCAAGCTGTAAAATTATTCCTTGGCCTTGTTTCGGACTGAACAAAAATGGCCGCTTATTTATGGAACAAAATAAAAAAGTTAGTTTTGCTGAGACCAAATAATATTGAGCCGAAGTCAGAAACAAAGTACAGTCGCTAGCATATTAGACATTTTTTTCTGCAAAATCTCACTTAGGTCTGATTAACTAAAGAATAACCTTGTCATTTTGACATATTATTTCTCATAGTAAAACTGTCAATGTGCCAAATTTATTTTTCAGTTAAAAGTTATCCGACGCTTTATTAAAAATCAGCCCTTAGTAAAATATATTTTCTTCAGTATATTCTGAATTATTTAATAAATGACTAGTAATAAAACAAACTTATTATTTATTCAATAACTAAAGTAAGTAAGTAAGTACTAAGCTTAGAAAAGACAGTCTAAGTATCGTAGGGCTCAAAAGATATTCAAAGATTAATATGCAGATAAGTGTCGTTGACTTTCTTCTGAGCAGACAAAATAATGTCTTCAGAAATACTTAACAGTCTAGCAGGAATAAATCAACCTTAGTTTTATTAGAATAAAGGCACGATAAAGGGTACCATTTCTAAAGCAACTAACAGGAGTGAAATCGCGCCAGGTGTAAAAGACATGATTTATTTAAAAATAAATAATAAAACTTTACCTTCTTCGGTTACATTTTTCGGGTAAATTAGGTAAGAGAGTAACCTCTTCTTTCTTCAACATATACCTATTATAAAATTAATAAAAAAAAATTGAAACTCTTAAAGATTCAATCACAACTATCTACTTAGTAATTTCGTTTGGGATCACAAAAATGTTAGACCGAAGCATTCACGGAATTACAATAATGTCATCTGGGGACCTGTTTCTAATCTACAAAAGAAGACGTAATTAAAGAATTTTGTACCGTCAACTCTATTCTCAGGTTAACTGGAGTAGAATGCCAAATGGCATAAGGTTCGCCTTCCATTACCGAGTTTTTTGTGTTAATAAATAAGTTAAGTAAAATTTTTTTTTTCTTTGTACACAAAAATATTTGTTCGTTATTGCTGACTGTACAACCAGCTGACTGTACGGATACAGGACTGTTCGACCGGTTAATGAGCGAGTTAAGCTTTTTCTTGGAATGACCCGACCCGCAAATAAATGAGAAATGTCGGGGACTAACTATTTGCCTTCGCAAATAATTAAAATGTTGGGTGAGTTTGAATGCCTGCTTTTAGTGCTTGGATAAGAATATTTTCTACCTATTTATGAGAAAAATAATTATAAAGGTCGTTTATAAACTTGACCTTATGGTCATTTATAAACATGACCTTATTGACCTTATTTATAAACATGACGAGCTGGAAGACGTAGCGTGGGCAGGCCTCCTACTAGGTGGACCAACGATCTGGTAAAGGTCGCGGGAAGAGCCTGGATGCGGGCAGCGCAGGACCTTGCATTGTGGAAAACCTTGGAGGAGGCCTTTGTCCAGAAGTGGACGTCATTTGGCTGAAACGAGATCTTATTATCACGTCAGAAGTCGTGGATTAAATTACAGTTAGCATCACTGACGAGTGACACTACAGTGGCACCATCCTTTTAAGAGCAAACGCGATAACTCCTACCCTTTCAGTTAACGTTAGGTGTTCTCGCTAGTGTCTGCGTAAAAACTATGAGGTCTCACAGTGAGGTCACAGGGTCGCACACGAACCGATCACGGAGCTCTATTCTATTTCTATGTTTTGTACAGTGTATTGCAGATTTGTACAGTGCCCCTAGCGGCTAATTTCAAGAACTAAAATCTTAATAGATTTTTTTACACCTAACGTAAACTCATGGTATGCACACAGTTACTTAATTGAAATTACCGAAACGGTCATAATGTATTATTGTTAACAACGTTGCAAATGTTTACCCAAATCAACATTAGTGGGTAATGTCGGCTAATACTGCAGACCAACAGCTTGATTAGCGGTCGTAATGCTAGTAAGGCTTTAATATCATTTAGCTTGTTTACTATTCGCTTGATAATTATATCACATTATAGGTTTGTGGGGAGAGAGCTAAATGTCTATCCATATTACCACGTACTCGTAATACTCGTATCACAGAAGAGCTAAATTATAGTGAGCTGCCTACTATAAGTATATGCGAACCTTAATTTCGAACTCCTCCTATGTTCTTCTGATTAATTTCGTTGCGGGTCCAATGACAGTTTAACTTTTCCCCGGGACAAACTTGACCTTCATTGGTTTGGTTTTTGTGGCGGTCAAGCTGTAGATCCTGGCTACACAGGAGTTGCAGTGGTGGGAACGAGAGGTGGGAATAGTCCCGTATAAGTATATGCGAGTATCAGGCCACCCCGACCTGTCTGGCTAACAATGAGTATGTACTCGTATATGCGAATATCAGACCTCACCAACTCCTCTGGTCAGAGTGGCCAGCATGGAGAGTGTAGGCCAAACCCTTCATTTGCCTCTAATAATTTCGACATGGTCGTGACGTGATGGTGATGATGATTTATTACCTACCTACTAGCTTTCTGCCCGCGGCTTCGCCCGCTTGGAATTTTGTCTGTCACAGAAAAACTTTATCGCGCGCGTCCCTGTTTCAAAAACCGGGATAAAAACTATCCTATGTCCTTTCCCGGGACTCAAACTATGTCCCTGCCAAATTTCATCAAATTCGGTTCAGTGGTTTAGGCGTGAAAGAGAGACAGACAGACAGACAGACAGAGTTACATTCGCATATATAATATTATTAGTATATTAGTATATTAGTATAGAGTATAGATTAGTATAGATAAGGTGAAAAATTGCTTAGGTAGAGTTGTCCTGCAGTGCTTGCTTCTGCAGTGGAGACAAATCTTGATGATGACATGCCTATAAGGTGACATTGCAACTGTCATTTTAGTAAGACTGTTAAGACAACTTTTAGCTGAACATGGTTCACGGTCCGTTCGGTCATTTCGTGTACCTACATGTCTTTGCGTTCGAAAATATTTTTAACATTCACTTATTTACTTAAAATAGAGTCAGTTTATTTAAAGCAAATCGAAGACTCAAAGCATCGGTAGGTAAATAGATCGAGTCGTGTATGTAGAGTCTATATTTGCGGATCCGTTTTCAAACAATCCTGCTGGCCTGTCTTTGCCTTAGAGAATTTTACTTGCACGGGATTTTGTGCTCTATCTTCAAATATTGACTTTAATGTAGAAAAAGCAACTCCAGTGTAATAATCTCTATATTATTAAAAAAAAATCTGGCATTGAATCGCCTCTCTAAGTAACTAAGTAGTGTCTATGTAGCTCAGTTGGAAGAGGAGGCGCCCAGCAAGCGAAAGGTCGTGGGTTCGATTCCCACCTTAGGCAGTTCGATTTTTTCAAGTTATTAAAAAAATTATAACGTCTGGGAAAATCGCAGGGGGCTACTTTTTGTCGCAAAAATAAAAACTTAAAGGTGAAAAAGAGGATGACGGTGGTTGTACGTTACTTTTTCCATGCTAGATTGTGATCTAAATTGTCTATTTAGATAGTTTATGATACGCCAATCCGTTAAACTTATTTTTATTAGAAAACTTAACCATACATAAAAAGTTTATGTAAGGCCGATGTCCTCGAGAATAATAACAAAATGTATTATTTTATCGCAAACCCATCCATCAGTTCTCGTGTTGCGCCTGCCAATAAATACGGCTAATAGTCCAAGAACTTCTTAATAAACAACATTATAGCAATAGTTTATCCCTTATAAGTTTCTGAGGTCCAACCCAAACTAAATTCAGCCGTATTTCGTTTGATACAAAGACCAATTTCGTGTAGAGCTGGCTCACGCAGTTTCTCCAACATAGCACAAAACTTGCAAGATCCTTTTGTATTAAATCGCTTGACAGCAAAATTACAGCCCTTAACTGACAACAAGGGACTCGAAACAAAAAGCCTGGGAAAGAGCTACGCTCCACTTTCAACTCAAAAAATACAATTTTAAAAATGGCCGACAGTTCGCTGGGAATCGGTGTGTTGGACACATCATCTCAGTTGTGGTAGGTAGTTACTCTTTTGTTGTTTTATTTACACTTAAGGAGTTTATTCGCAATGGTGTAGGTAGTATAGGTATGTATTATAGAAATAAAAAAAAATGTCGTAACATGACGACGAATCTTATAAAGTTGTGACAGATGTGATTTTGCAAAAAATCCAGGCAACAATGTAATTAGCATACAAGTGACCTTAATTGTTATTAAAGATTAAACTTATTTTGGCTCGTCGCGTTTGTCGTTAGCAATCGATACACAAAAACCATTAAGTAATTTAATACCGGAAAAAATACAACCGTTAAGACACGAAAAACAAAACTGACTTTTCACGTCTACCTGGTTAAAGTTTGTTTATTCAGATTCAACCTCAAAACGAATGTACGAAAAAAATCAGATTGGTAAAAGTCCACTGGGATTCGGCCGATGCAAACATTTTTCATAGAATTCTTAACAGGTTTTCATGAATTTCATTTTCAACGTACAAACTATAACGAAGTTAGCGAAAAAGTGATAATGTAATTTTATTGTATCTTGATCAATTCCAGTTAAAGTGTATTTTTCACGTGAAATAAATGATTTGTGGTTAAGTATTAAACGGCATAATTATTAAAAGTTTAATGTGTAAGTATTTCTGGATAAAACTTTATTATTATTGTCATCGCTGTTTAAATTGGTATAGTTTCAAATATTTAACTGCAAAAAAGATCAATACGTCATAATATTGTTCATGAGAAGTCAAGATGAATTAGTAAGTAGTTACTTGAACTTGGCTGGACACGCGCGTGTCTAGATAAGTAGAATGATTTAAAATGCGTTCATCGTCCAATTTATTTAAAATTAATATAATAAAATAATTCACACAGCCATACACAGTTGTTTACACTTTAGTACGATGACCAAACAACAATAAAATGCACGATTCTTAAGGGGGTCCTGCACAGAATCCTTAAAATTGACGTATTTTTAAATCACGAGTGCTCTGCGACTAGTGACTTTAATACATCAAAATAACTTTTGTAGGGTAGCCCAATCCTTGATCTAGGTCGCCGCCTTTTCGAAATTTTAAATAAATGCGTAAAAATTTAATAAACAATACTTAAAGTAGAAACATATGGACAATTTGTCAATTTAACGTATGAAGCAATAATTCTCACATAGAAATGTTCTAATTAATATTTTGAAGGTCGCCCCCTTTTTCGTTTTCAGTATTAATACATAATTATTGAGAAATTTTAATTTTTCCAAAAAAACATTGCTGTGAAGAAATCACCAGGCGTTTTGCAACATCTTAGGCGTTTTGCTTTATCGTAGCTGTCAAGTGTCAAATCTATGTGTGTCAATATTTTACAGAGTAGCGTAGAGCGCAGAGCGTGCAAATGTAAATAGTATCTCTTATGTTATGACTTCGATTGGTATGAAAAAATATTTTACTAATTTTAGTTAATATGGCTAGAAAATAAACGGATATTGATATGAAATTCTGAAAGAAAAATTTGGAAATTGAATGAGAAAAGTTTTTAATAATATTATTTTATTGTTCATCATCCGAAATTATACAGGGTGGAAACTATAAGTGATCTCACTCGATTATTTCTTAACTAGGTATACAAGATATCGAAAAACTGGTTACAGATCCTGACAGCGCTTCACGAGCACTTTTCATAATATTAAAAACTACACAAGTTAATGTAAAACAAGTTACTGATCCTAAAAATGCTTTACGAGTTCTATCCAACGGCGTCAATAATATGTTACAGAATAAACGGGATCTATCCAAAAAATCAATGTTTCTTCCATACATTTCGTACTACCACAGTCATGATGGCACACAACTCTTGATAATATTATTGCAAGTAAATCCTAAAACTATTGCTTTCCGTAAATAATTATAAATAAGAATGCAATTTACGAGTTTGTTTAAAAAATACACTTCATCTTATTGTATGGTTGGCATACATTTGGTATGGGAGCTGGAAACATTAAATTTTCGGATAGTTCCAGTTTACTCTGTAACCTATTATTGGTACCGTTTGAAAGAGCTCGTGAAGCACTTTCAGGATCTGTAACCAGTTTTTTGATATCTTGTATAGTTAAGAAAAATCGAGTGAGATCACTTATCGTTTTCACACTGTACCTAGATTCTACACTACACAGAAAAATGGATATCAAGGAGCATAATTACAGGTAGAAATCAAGCATTCAAAACATAATGTAAAAAAGTATAAACATTTTTGACGTTTATGACTTTTGGCTTGTATGGCAATACGGCAAGTACGTAATAATAATGAATTACCAATTTGAAAGATAAGGCAGGAAAAATACTCTTTTATGAACCTTTTTTAACGTCTATGTTCATCAGAAGAAATAATATAGCATTTTAATGGTGTTAGAAGAACTTTTCAAATCGATCCAGTACTTTCGCAGCAATACTAACAAAAAAAGCAAAAATCTTCTTTATTCCTAATTATTTACACCTAACCATCCTTTACGTATGTACCTATTATAAATTCATTTTTTGCTTAGCAAAATTTGTAAAAATACATGTTTTACTCTGTCTTGAGTCTCTACTCTGTAAAACAGTTTGTGTGTGATCGTGTTAGTTCGTTGCGCCACCGCTAGCTCGGCTATCAAATCGTAGTTTTTCGTCCGCGCTGCACCCCCTTAACCTGTTTTTATTTCGCCCATCCAAAAATTCAATTCAACTTTTCCCCTATGAAATTCATACAACACGCGAAAAATACAATGTTTTTGAGTTGCACACTGCGAGAACTTTTATTGCTTTTTGTCATTCTGTTCGAAGATGGTTCAGGTGCATTCCCAGTTTTACCCGCAAAGTGGATGTACAAACATTAAAATTGCTTCGGAACGACTTTCCGAGCAATCGCCGGCGAATGTGCGCAACTTTAAATGTGGCGGATAACTTTAACTACTGTAACGAGTTGCATTATGGTGTAACTTTTGGTTAAAGTCCGTATTGTTTTATGACCTGAATGGACTCTGACCGGAGCTTTGTCCTGTACATTTTGAAGGGAACAAGTACATTGGCTCCAAATAATGGGGCAATTTTCGGGCAAATAGCTGCCAAACAAAATGTGTTTTAAAACAGTACCCAGACGATGGCCGTTGGGGCAGGAAAGTTCTCGAGTGGCGACCACGGGCTGGAAGACGTAGCGTGGGCAGGCCTCCTACTAGGTGGACCGACGATCTGGTAAAGGTCGCTGGAAGAGCCTGGATGCGGGCAGCGCAGGACCGTTCATTGTGGAAAACCTTGGGGGAGGCCTTTGTCCAGCAGTGGACGTCATTTGGCTGAAACGAAGACGAAGACGAAGACCCAGATACTTGTAAAGAGGTTTACTTAGTTACTAAAGTTTTAACAGTGGTATTCGCTTTTTACTTCTGATAAAGACTTTATCAGCTTGAATTTCGAATTTATCATCTTTTCTCAAACATTTATGTTTATAATATTACGCCCGTATTAACAAACGTTACTTTAAGGTCTCACAGTGCTCGTGGAGGCACAGGGTGACACACGATCACAGAGCTCTATTCAACGCTGTGCGTTTGATTTGCTGCTTCTCTTAAGCAAGCATCGTTTTTGAAAACGGGCGTTATTTAGTATTGTAAACCAAACTAAAATACAACTTTTAAAATATCGATTGCATTACACATTTAACAATTTCAGTAATAAAATTACCATTCAGTAATTTGGCCAAACATTTGCCTTGGGGAGAATGAATAGCTCAACTTTGGTGTAATGGCACTCGTCCATTAGGTATTAAACATGAATTCGCAAATGTGCGAACAAAAGGCAAAAACTAGCGAACGTTGCATTAACGAATTATTATTGCTAATAGTGTGAAACGTATTGGCGAATAACATTTTGTAGAATTGCGTATTTGGCATGAGAATGAGAGGGTTAAAATAAACAGATTCAACTAGGACAGTGGGTTTTGTTTTTAAAACATAGGTACTCAATGGTTTAATGCAAAACCTTAACTAGACCGTAAATACATCAGATTTTTTTACCGTAATAAGTACAATAAATATGATATTCTTTAATCCATTGAGGTAAAAAAGTTAAAAGTTTGATCAATTCCAAAGTTTTGGCCTCACGGTACTCATATGCAGCAGTTATGTGCTAATTAGCTCAGTTAATAGTTTTTAATTACACTACAGTTTAGTGCTTTAATTTTAAGAAGCAAAATGTTCATATTATACACAGCATTTGCTGAAAATGGCATAATAATAGGTACTCGTAGGGTTACTTAAAAACTTAGTAGGTAATGTTGAGTAAAATTATTCGGAGCTTTTCTCTACACTTGCCAAATAATAATACTAAGATTTGTTAGGGCCTTTACGAAATTACATTAAACTTTTTTGTATTTTTTTTAGTCTTTATGCGACGGTAGAATTATGTCTTTTTAACCACAATGGGGAAACTCCAATCATGCAGACCTTGGCCTGATGATGAAAAAAGATGATCAGGCCGAAGATGGAAGCGAGCTTTATCCAGAAACTTCAACTAAAGAGGAACTGGCTATCTTACCTCCAATTGTCGAATCAATACGATGTTTTTAACATTTTTAGTATGGCGAAAGTCTTTCGTAAGATGATCGTAGTAACTAGACAGAGTTATAAGTGTGAGCAGTGATAGGGTTAAAGTACTAGACTAGTGGTACTGGAACTTGTAAAAGTGCTTTATGAAAGCCTTTTTGCAGACAAAAAAGAGCCCTTCCTGAGCAGAAAAGTTTACCCCTCCTGGTAATCGAACCCGGGACGAATGCGATTGAACTTTGGCCTTTTCATTCGACTAATCCCACTGAACTGCACGTGGACTATGTAGAATCACAAACCCATTAACATTCAGGAAGGACGATGGGCTAAATTGATAACATCGCGGGCAAGCGGCGACACATCCGGGACGAGGTGAACGATTACTATTCAGTTAGGGTGAACCGGGGTGAAATGGGGTGAAATGAGAACACCCCAGCGGGATCACAAATTTAATGATTTATCCAAAATCTTGGTTGTCACATTACATAATGTTTACGTATTTTTTCTTATTATTGCTATTTTTTTAGGGTGAACCGGGGTGAAATGAGAACACCCCAGCGAGATCAGAAATTAAATGATTTATCCAAAATCTTGGTTGTCACATTACAAAATGTGTGCCTGTTTTTTCTTCAATCACACCAACTAAACGATTGCAGTTAGGGTGAAATGGGGTGAAATGAGAACACTCCAGCGAGATCAGAAATTTAATGATTTATCCAAAACAATGTGAAAATTCTATCCAAAGTTCTGTAATGTTACCCATATACCATCAAAAACTGAGCAAAGCTTCTATGATATCGACTAGATAACAGACAAGCATAGGTGCTTCCATAAAAGATACAAGATAATAATTATACTACAATTATACAAATATTTCCATGATTTCGAGTAAAGGTTTAGGCTGGGTTTCCACTAAGGCGGAGCGGAGCGGAGAAATGTTTTGAATAACCAATCAGATTTCATTCTGTCAAATTAAATCTGAATGACATCTGATTAGTTGTTCAAAATATTTCTCTCCGCTCCAATCCACCTTGGTGGTAACTATGTCTTAAGCTTGTGCTCATTACACTAACATAATAATTTGTCTTCTACGAGATTCGGACTCGCAACCCCAACTAGCTTTGTTCAGCACGTAAACCATGCTAGGGCTATCGAGTCTTTAGTCAATTCAGTACCTCTAGTAGGAAAAACTTTCGAGTTCGTTTCGTTGCGTATTCAAAGTGTCATCGAAAAATTTTGTATGAAAACTTAAACAGCGCCCCCTATATTATAGCCGCCCTAGGGGGCGCTGTTTAATTTTTCATACAAAATTTTTCGATGACACTTTGAATACGCAAACGAAACGAACTCGAAAGTTTTTCGTACTAGAGGTACAGAAGCACGTTTTGACAGTCACCAAGCGAAATGTTTTTATATTTCCACCTCTGCGTGCGCGAATGTTTTTTGTACCGGTGAATCCATTACCGTGCTAGAAGGGCTGCTAAATTGAATCGAGGGCCAGCGACACATCCGGACATTGCAAACAGATGCAGTAGTGTTTTTCATTTAGTCGTTTTTGACTCTGAAATCCTTAAAAAACGCAATACTCGATTGAAAAGATTTTTTTATGCATGACAAGGCACGCACCTGGTGTTAAGCGAGATGCAGTCTAATATGGAACATATCTGCCCTGTAAGTACAAAATTACAATTCACTCTCTCCTTGAAAAGACCCAGATTATTGCTCAGGAAAGACAGCAGCAGACAGTGAAGTCCAGTCCCTAGTTTAGTAGCCGTTTAATCGAGTTTTAAACGTTAAATAAAGTAAAAATCAATTGTAAAATTGCGTGAAGAATTACACGATTGATAATATACATCAGCACTACCCGCGCTAGGATAATATGACCAGTCAGAGAATAAACTGCTTATAAAACGAATAAATACTTCGCCACCGCGCGCTAACTCAAGACAGCGCCATCTAGTTTCCAAAGTTTAGAAACATAAACTAATATTATGAACGTCAAAGATTCCTTCCTCGAACCATCAGAATTTTTGGTAACAAATAGCACCTTTACATCCTACAGTTGTACTACTACTGCAGTGTTCAGATTGGTGATCTGTCATCCATCCGTACATGAATAATTTGGCGTCACTAAAATTGGATTGGATTTTTCTGCAGTGACACGCGAATAGTCATTTTCAGACAGCATTGGTGCAGCAGCGTTTGTTTGTTTTGTTGCAGCTGGAAATCAATATTCCTGTATCTCTAGTACTTTGAGTTAACATGTGATTGCAAACTATGTATCTTGCTAGTCATTCGTTATCACCAAAACACGTCCACAGCTGGACAAAGGCCTCGCCCAATGATTTCCGCAACACCGGTTCTGCACTGCTCGCATCCAGGTGCTTCCAGTGACCAAGGCTAGATCTATATGTGTAGTAGATAATATTGAAATTACTAATGCGGTGCAATTTCTGTTTAAGTCGATTGTTAGATACTTAGCAGTCTATTTGAATCCAAAAATATATTATCTAAACTGGCTGTCCTGACAGAGGTTGTCACGTTTTCCTGTCTTAAGAAGAGTTAATAATATGGTCAATTTATTTTCAGCGCAATTTTCTTATTTTTGTAATTCCTAACCTAACCTAACCTTTCTCTGACAATAATAAAACACAACACAAAAAGAATTACAGATAAAGGTGTCAATATTGAAATCCAACTAACCACAGGCTTAAACCTATTTTTAGTGAAGTCTTTTCACTGATCAAAGCCAAAGCCTACCGTGTTTACCTTTGCTGTATCCATGGCGTTGGAGGTGGGCGATTATCGCCCGAAGTAAATAAAACGACTCGATTTTCGGGGGGCTGAGTTTGGAACTGGGTGCCCTTAATAGGCCGCTTGACGCTTCGGGTGTCGTGTTTTCGATCAGTATTTTGAGATTAAAAATTAAAGGTGCATTACTTTCAAGCAATATTATGTTGTAAAGTTTAAGGAATTAAGTTCTATTTTGTATTTTTGTGTGCAGTGTAATTTTGGTAGAGCATAGGTAATATAACCACCACATTCCTCGTAAATGTCTTATAGGAAACGACACAAAACAAATTATGTGCCAAATCAAACCTTCCTAACCCGTCTGGTCAGCGTGAGGAGAGTAGGGCAAATCCAAGATTTTGTGCTCCTCGATGTAGACCAAAATATTATAATATGATTATGATGACGTGCAATACTAGGAGTGAAATATAAAAATTTGTCGCTAAATGTGTTGCTAATATTGCTTACCTCGAAAACAGCCGAACTAATTCGGAAACTTTAAATTTGGAAAACCGTAAAATTCCAAATGCACTCAGGTAAAACTGTGGGCAGAAGCTAGTATGGAAAGTTTTTGTGTAATGTATGTAAGCTTTGTAACCTTAAAATTTATTTTTTTCTTTATTCAGAAAACCACAGTTCTTTGTAATACTGTCTTTATAAAATTGTACTAAACCTGTAATGTAATTACGAACTTTTCGACATTGGAATAGAAATGGACTAACTATTTTTAGAGTAAATGAGTCTCTTTAATTAAGTACTATTTATTTTAAAGGGTTTTCTACTTATTTAATTAAAAGAAGAAGAGCGATACTAAATAAACTAAAAGATATAATAAACTAAAAGGTCAATATTTTGTCCTTCACTCTGTTCATCTTTTCAATTTTACACGAGTCGTCGACTTTTGACATGTTGTCGTCGACATGATTCTTTTGAAATAAAGCCGACATGGTGTGTAAAGTGTACAATGTATAGGACTCAAAATATTCAAAAAAGATTTTCATATTAAGGTAATCTATGAGTTTTTTTTCGAGAGTGGTAGAACCACAGTAGTAGAACTGATGCTGAAAAGAGGAATCAATGATTTTGAAAAGATTTTTTATTATTTTTTAATTCAGGGAACCCACATTTTAAAATATATTTTTACAATCTAGGTACAAAAGCAAAAGCGAATTTAAATTCGTGCGAATTCTCGCATTAACACGTTTTAAAGCTTCCATATATTTTCCATCAACAACAACCTGTCCCATACAAACTGAATGGCGATTAAAGCTCGCCGATCGCAAATTGATAAAATCATTGCGGGTCATCAATGACACCAGTGACATCATGACGGGACCGAGCAAGCAATTACTGATATCACTGACAATGATTTCAGTAATGGGAACAAACTTGTTAAGCTGTTAACATAATTATCTGACGGTTGCAATGACTTTTCGTTGGGAAACTTTACATTTCCATATCTTCCGTAATTTTGTTGTACTTTTATGTTGTACTGATGATCATACATTAATAACTATAGGATATTAAATAAAAGAGTTTCGTCTGTCAATAATAATTCTTAGGCTGAGTTGCTGTAGGTACCACCTAACGTTGACCGTAACTATAACGATAACCGGTGCTTTTTGCATAGAGTTTGACAGATTTTTTACGTTTGTCAAAGTTAAAGTAAGGTGCAACCAAGGTAGTAACTGCAGACAACTGCTTCTCTTGAAGTGGTGGTAGGGCTACTAAGTGCCCTGAATAAATTTTTCATAATAACTTATTTTAGTTCTACTAAATAGATCTGAAGTTTGAAAGGCCTACTCTTTACTGTATATTAATGGTCATTGAAATTAATACATGAATTAAATTTTTATTTGCGATGTTACCCTGACCCTTACGCTTACTTCTTGGAATCATTCCCATATCTCGTGTAGTTCTAAAGCGCAAAATACTGAGTTTAGTTTTCGTGTAAACTAGCCAAGCCATAATAACCTTAATTGGTTTGTAACTTTAACTACAGGAATTCTCATAAGACGGCCAGTTATAACTTTTGAGGCTAATTTGTGGGTAGTTATCATGAAATTACGAAATGCGGGCTTCCGACTTTCCAAACCACAGAAATTTCCCTGAGGATACATTAACCTATGCTAACAATTTCGTAACGGTGCCCTAAATATTTTGGTTGGGCATGTCAATCAGTGAAGACAAGCTTTGCGTTGTAAACCCAAATATTCATACATTTTAAGCAGGATTGAGTTATGTATTTCCTGTGTATGCTATAGGTAATATAGGTCGTATAGTTGGTTACAAGATGTATGAGTCTTCCAGTGACTTGGCCCACTTTTAAACTTGATCCACGGGCCAAGTCGCTGGATTGAAATTTTAATACTTTTCTTCCGGCAACTGGGCCCACTTTAAGATCTAGAACAGATTTTTGTTTATTTGGTGTTTAATTTATTATTAACTAGCTTTGGCCCGCGGCTTCACCCGCGTGATATTCAGTTTGTCACAGATCGTCATAAATTATCCCAACTAATATTATAAATGCGAAAGTAACTCTGTCTGTCTGTCTGTCTGTCTGTCTGTCTGTCTGTCTGTCTGTCTGTCTGTCTGTCTGTTACGCTTTCCCGCTTAAACCTCGCAACCGATTTTGATGAAATTTGGCATAGAGATAGTTTGAGTCCCGGGAAAGAACATAGGATAGTTTTTATCCCGGTTTTTGAAACAGGGACGCGCGCGATAAAGTTTTTCTGTGACAGACAAAATTCCACGCGGGCGAAGCCGCGGGCGGAAAGCTAGTAGTCTATATGTTATTCTGGGCTATATACAATAATATTGTGAAGTTTTATCAAAAACCGTTCGGTAGGTTTTGCATGAAGGAGTAACAAACATCCAGACATCCACACAAAATTTCGCATTTATAATATTAGTAGGATAGCATTGAAGGTAAAAATATTTGAAATTTCAATCCGGTGACTTGGCCCGTGGACAGCTAAAAGTGGGCCAAGTCGCTGAAAGACTCGAGTGTATGTTCCAGGAATTAAGTTGACGTTTATAATTAGTTAGTTGTGAACTTTATTTCAAAAGCAGAGTTTAGAATTAATTAACTACTACTGAGGGTTACCTAAACTTTGGTAGAATTTCCTAGAAAATGTAACAACAAGGCACTGCGCGTTTTTCTCAGTACATTTACAACACGGGATTTTTCCCGCCCGTATTCACAAACATTACTATGAGGTCTCACAGTGCGAGTGGACGTACACAGGGTGACTCATGAACAAATTACTGAGCTCTTTATTAAACGCTGTGCGTTCGATTTGCTGCTTAACTTAAGCAAGCATCGTTTGTGATGGGCGTAAAACATTTACGCTAGAGTAAATTCAAAATATAATAACAAGGAAAGGAACACTCAGGGCAAGTGTTCTGTCAATCCTTATCTATATAATTTTCCCCTTTGTCAGGGTGAGATTTATTACATTCCTCTGCGCTTAGATTAATAAAACCTAGATGGATANTGATCCTCATTTGGCTAAAACGAACGAACGAACGATGTTATAAAAGAAAGTTAATTTATCCTCACTTTTTTGCCCAAGGGTTCGCCCACTCGAAATTTAGTTTGTCGCAAATCGTTAGAAATTATAGACTAGGTATTTGACGTTCTGATTTAAACCAAAAATTCTGTAAAGTTTCATCAAAATCCGTTATTTTTGCGTGACAGAGTAACATTCACCCTCTCAAACTTTCCCATCATAGTAAAATACATAGAGTAAATAGGATTTTAGATATGTAGGTATAAACTTACCTTCAACAGAGGTACCCAGCTGCGAATCGATGGTCAACGTCTGCACGGCGACGAGCAAAGCCGGGCACAGGACTAGTACACACAACATTTTAGCTAACAATCTAACTAGCATGGCACTTTCATTTTAATTTCTAACAAAACTCACTGGAAGAAACCATTTTTGTAACATAAATCCTTTTTACTAAATTATGACCAAAAAGTTTAGTGCAATGAGTTTTTGAAAAGACCAAAGAGGTTTCAACGCTCGCGCGTTTAAAAATAAAAGAACTGTCAGATTGACAGCGCGGTTCCCGCCAAAAGTCCCACGCGGACAATGCAAACTTTTCTTTAAATTCGCAAATGGCGTCTTCGCAGTATGCTATTTGCTGTTAATATGGCGCAAATCTTTGCTGGGTGGGTCTCGTGGATACGGTTCGATGGACAGACGTTCCTTTGAGTCGCATGTGAACTTAAGTTGGTAAATCGTTGTTACTTTGTTTTGGCATGTTACAAAAGATAGCGACGAGTTAACGGATCGAATAACGCTGTAATTTGCCCGATTATGTAGTTAGTTTTAGCCGACTGCTGGAGAGATGGTCATGTTTTTAAGAGTACCTATGCATTTACGGACTAGATAGGTTTTATGTTATACCTAACTACAGGGAGTCTCTATAAACTAATATAACTCTTGGAAAGAAACTGCATCACTTCTGATGGACAGTGATGATCAGGCCAATGGTGGAAGCGAGCTTTGTCCAGAATTCTAAACCACAGAGGAACTGGCTATCTTACCTCCAACTGTCGAAACTTGAATAACAACAATGCTTGGCGACAGACTTAGGTAAGATGGTGGTAGTTAGCCAAACCGAGCAGAAATTTCTCCTCACTGAGAATGGAACCCAGGACCTCTGGGTCTGAAGGAAGTTACGATAAATAAATACGACACCCTCACTTCCACACTTTTTTGGAAACTAGATAGGTCTTTGACCGCAATCGTACCTGAAGTTAAGTGAGATGCAGTTTAGGATGGTGCAGATATTTCTGCCCTGTAAGTGCCTATTCACTCTCGCCTTGAAAAAGCCTGGAATATAGCGTTCGGGAAAGACAGTCTCTCTTGACTCATCATCATCTTTTCAGCCACAGGACGTCCACTGCTGAGCATAGGCCTCCCCCAATGATTTCCACATCGCACGGTTGGTAGCAGCCTGCATCCAGCGCCTTCCCTTTTATCAGGTCGTCGGACCTTGTTGGTGGCTCTTGGCTGTTTTTTATAATTTCCAAAAAAGGTTGGCAATAGATTTTCTTGCCATAATCGATATTGTTCACATTCATGACGTCATTCTGTGTGAATAAGAAGTATGTGAACTGAATCGGAACATTATTTTTTGTTTCCGCAACGATTGTTTTCGCGGTAGGCCGGTGATTATAAGGTTGCTCGCTATGATTTCACGATGACCACTGTGGTTTTGGGCTTGGGAATCTTTTTATCGTGTAGGATACAGATTTAAGTATGCAATAATTGTCTAAATCTTCATCTTCATCCTTAGTTTCCGTTTTGCGCATTGTAGATCGTCTAGCGGAGTGAAAATGAAACTGAAACTATGCAACATGCATTTAATACGGAATATTATAATGTGGAAAATATTTTTTTTTCTTCAGATGGAAAATCACGTAATGATGAAGGAAAATGTAATAATTAAGAAAGTGCCTTACCTATACCTAAAAATATCAGCTTTTCGTCTTTTTAGGTAGGCACCTATTCGGAGCTTTAAGTACAATATGTGTGTTGGAATAAAAGTAACTTTTTTTTTACTTAGGTAAATAATTATTAGTTCCACGCAAAAAAATAAAACCATGAAGAACCAAAATCCGTTGGCAGAAGCTAGGCAATATTTCCCTAACTCTACACTCGCAGTGGTCCTGTCAAAACGTTCATAAGATAGTTAGCATTATAATTCAAGATCTTGCCAGTTTGTAGACCCCAGCACCTCGTGGTTTTTTATTGGAAACCAAAGATATAGATCTTGTGATTATACGTTACATTGGGGTTTAGTTTTTTGCCGAAAATTAGGAAGGCTTAACAGAAAATAAAGCCAATTTTTCTTTGTTCGGTTTAGTTGGAATTTTAGCCCACAGAATTAAAATGTATTATTTTATTTTGTAGATTAACTACGTAAGGGAACCAGCTCGATGGACCGATGATATCAAAGCGGGAAAGAAGTGTACAGAGATATCTTTTTTTTGCAGGATTCCGTTTAGGTAGGTTTGAACGACAACCTGTTTGCAGTGTAACGCAAAAAACACGATACGTTCTCAGACACGCACTTGTTCACACGACAGTCCAGGTTTACGGGATATTACTTTACCGGATCCCGCAAAACTGGATGGACGTAGGAAAAGACCCTAAGAAGAAGAAATTAAAAACGAGGACAGAAATCTTAAAAGCAAAACCAATTAATTTTCAAAGATAAGACTGATTAGTCATGAAAACTATAAAGAAAACTTTGTTGCTTTGAAATACATAAATGTAATGAGTTGGTTAATATGTAACCCGTTTGACTTATCTGTGTATTTAGCGAATAAGGTGGACCGACGACCTGATAAAGGTAGCGGGAAGGGGCTAGATGCAGGCCGCTACCAACCGGGCGACGTGGAATTCATTATTAAGGGAGGCCTATGTTCAGTGGACGTCCTGTGGCTGAAATGATGATGATGATGAAACTTGACTCTCTTGGTAATCGAATTTAGAACCTTCGTCATCGTTCCTCTCCCAATCTCTACGAAGATCAAACTTACTAAACCGCGGGAAAAATCCCATAAAAAATGAAAATAATTTTCCAAATTATAATGGTGGCATCTTTATTAATTGCATGTCACAATTAGACAATTACTTTAGCTATTTACTTTCGACACAGACTAACAATTAAGTCTAGATTGTAACAAAACCCAAAATTCCAGTTATCTCTCACGATTTTGAAAACTGTTGCTGGTTAGGGTTAACGAACGATGGACAAAGAATTAGCTGCGTTGGAAATAAGGAGATAAGTACCTACACATATCAGTTTTAAAAACTTGAAGAAATCTTTGCCTCAGAATATGGGAATATAATCTACTAGCTTTCCGCCCGCGGCTTCGCCCGCGTGGAATTTTGTTTTTCACAGAAAAACTTTATCACGCGCGTTCCTGTTTCAAAAACCGGGATAAAAACTATCCTATGTCCTTTCCCGGGACTCAAACTATCTCTATGCCAAATGTCATCAAAATCGGTTCAGTGGTTTTGGCGTGAAAGAGAGACAGACGGACAGATAGAGTTACTTTCGCATTTATAATATTATAGTATAGATATAGATGACTTTTGCACTTTGACTAGACGCAACAAGCGAAAGGCGACATGCATCATCTCTAAAACAATAACCAAGGATATTTTTTTAACAGGAAAAAATGCATATAATTTCATACTTACCCTGCGGGATAGGTTAGGTTATGTGGGGCTTACCAAGTCAGAACGAGGTGTAACCACTTAAAAGACCGATGCTCCGTTTCTCGCCATAAGTTGGAGGGAACTGTGAGATTCCCTACCTACAACAGCCTTAAGTAGCCTAAGATTCTGATTTCTGGAGATTCCCTTCTACGCCAAGGGATATCAAGGTATCAAAAATATACCAAAGTTTTTTTTGCCACAACTGGGAAAGGAAGAGGATGGTGGAAAGTGATGATCAAGCCGAAGGTGATTCACGAGGATATCTCAACCACAGAGGAACTGGATAACTTACCTCCAATTGCAACAAGCAGCGCAAGAATCTCAGTCCTACTGCTATAATCTCAAGAATCTCTTCTGCAATCAAGAATTCAAGATTTGTCTTCAATGGTCATGAGTTTATAATTTTGAAGCCACGGTAACCGAACGGTGCAGGGGTTATACTAGCCGACTCGTGATCCAGGGAACGCGGGTTCGGTCCCCGCCGCCGCTCGACTATTGTGGTGAGCTCACTCGTGGCACAAGCATATTTACTTAGCTTAGTAACGGGAGTATTAGTAATTTGTGAAATAACATACTAATAATGTTTAAAAAAAAATCCAATAACTCCATAGCTGTTACTATTAGTTTCAGGAAGCCAACTACCGTCATGTCCTCCCAATTCTTTCCCCAAAGCAAAACAAAGAGAATCGCAATGAATGAGATAATTACCCGCGTTATCGCACCATCAGCAGACGGACACGCCGCGAAATTTATTATTAATTTAATAATGTGTGCAAATTTGGTGTAGTGATGGGCAGAATACGTATCGATAAACGAGGAAACCCGACGGATTAGCAAGCTGAAGTGGCAATGGGCAGGGCACATAGTACGCAGAACTGACGGCCGATGGGGCAGCAAGGTTCTGGAATGGAGGCCGCGTACCGGAAGGCGCAGCTTGAGACGTCCACCTACAAGGTGGACCGACGACATCGAAAAGGTAGCAGGGAAGCGCTGGACGCAGGTCGCTACCAATCGATCAACGTGGAAAGCATGAGGGGAGGCCTATGTTCAGCAGTGGACGTCCTATGGCTGACATGATGATGATGTTGAAACGAGGAAAAACAAAAGAAAATTGTTGTGTTATGGACGTGTGTTTCATGCTTGTTTTCAGTCGCAATAACTTCCACATCTTAAATCTAGCATAGTAGGTGACTTTGTTGCGCCGTGCCAATAGACTTTGTTTATTTTAAACTTTATTAGGTACACACAACATTTCAATGTGCAAAAAGGGAAGCTAATACCATAGGTAATAATATTATGGCATTCTCTTCTACCTACTTACTTTAGCAATCTTGATAGCAAAAATGGCCGACTCTTTCAACACCGAATACTCTGTGCAGCTTAGAATGGAAGTCGGGAGAGTATGACACAAAAAAATTCAATGGGCCGAAGAGAACCATAAGATCTAGTTCATCTAAAGTTTTTCCCCATTGGGAATCGAACCTGAGACCTCATGAGTCCGAGACAAGACCAAAAAAGTGATTATAAAATTCTGGACATAGCCATGATAGCTGTGGTTCGGTGATTCTGTCTTAGATTTATCGATAGTACTTAGTACCACATCACTATCAATCCAAAGGCTACAGAAGCAGACAATCTGACCCATGAAATTTGACCGGCAGAGATGAAAGATAAAACAACAAACTACAAGAAGGTGTTGTACACTTGAGAGGTCACTGACCAGTCATTTGAGCGCCTACCATGAAAACTACCGGGTCCATGATTGTTTATTCCATTGTAAGAATAAATTGGTTTTAGACTCCATTAACCAATTTCTTAATAACCAAAAATAACAGAAAATATGAGGACATCCGTAAACGAACTAAAGTCGCTGACATAGCCCGACGGATTAGCAAGCTGAAGTGGCAATGGGCAGGGCACATAGTACGCAGAACTGACGGCCGATGGGGCAGCAAGGTTCTGGAGCGGAGGCCACGAAGCGGAAAACGCAGCGTGTGACACGACCTCATAAAGGTAGCAAGCGACCTCAATAAGGATGGGTAGCTTGGGGTCATTGGACAAAATTCTACGTGCTCACGGACCAGGCTTTAGACAAGTCGAACGTCAAATCATGAGATACCATGGTACGTATAAAACAGTTAGTTTAAAACATAATGAGAGTTTTATTAGAGTAATTAGAGATGGTAATTACGTAACATTATTATTATGGCGGATAATTGCTGCATTTGGGCGAAGTTGAGGAAAAACAGTGCTAAAACACTGATATTCTCGTTAGATAAGTTATTTGATTTTGAGCATCTTCAAACCATTCCATTTACCTCTGGTAATGCCTTTTTTTATACACAACGAGGATTGTTGACAATCACACAATGAAGCCTTTTACTATCTTAGGAAGGAATGACATTCCCTTCGGACGCGGTATGGGAATCGCGACTACTTACTGTCACTGACATTTGACATTTTTAAGATCACTTTCATATTAAGGTTCGGCCAAACCAACGCGATCACACGCGATCAGCCGGCGTGCAGCGATGGCGATCAATGTATTTAATTAAGTCTGGTCGCCTACCATCCCTATAATTGATAACATTCCACCAGCTCGCACTAAGCGTTTCGATGACTCTTTTATAATGCGAACAGCTAGGGACTGGAATTCGCTGCCTGCTGCTGTCTTTCCCGAAGACTATAATCCGGGTCTTTTCAAGGCGAGAGTGAATAGGCACTTACAGGGCAGATAATGTATCATCCTAGACTGGATTGTGGTCAAATACCTGCCTTGTTATCAGCGTTGCCAGTTTTTTTTTCGCCAAGTCGGGACTTTGGTACTTTTTGAGTGAAAATAGCGGGATTCTTCCGTCTGAAGCGGGACATAGTAAAAAAACGTATAAAATCAAAGGTTTTCAAATATTTATCATTTTATTGGACTTAAAATTGCGTTTACGTGACAATAGATAGCAAAAGTAGCCATAGAAAATGTATTTTAACAAAAAAATATATTGTAAATCAGATTTACTCTATCGTTAAATTCGTCTTTTGAATAAAAAAGAAAAAAAAAACAAAAATCGAAATTAAAAAAAAATGTTTTATTCTTTAGAATAATAAGTATGGCGTTTCAAACAACAGTCTAGTGTAGTGAGTGTCTCTCTCCCAAAAGCGGGACCGAGCCTGTCCCGCGCGGGACATTAAAATTTGATTTAAAAATCGGGACGTCCCGCCAAAATCGGGACGTCTGGCTACGCTGCTTGTTATGCATAAAAAAAATCGCCGGTGACCGATGCTAAAAGTAGCAATTGTGCTTTCAATAAAACTCTCCTCAACTACAGCATTAGTTATTTATTCTTATTAGTAGGTTTATCGTTCTTCTCCCTCTTCCGCTTGTTGAGAGGATTCCTTGGGTCGTAGATGTCGAACCAGTCGTCGCCTTTGGTGGACGCGTCCTTAGCCAGAACCGCGCCTTTGTCTTCGAACTTTAAGGTGTGGCCAAGCCTGTAGACAAAAAGTAAATTAAAAAAACGGCCAAGTACGCGACAGCCAAGTCGGACTTAGTCATAAGAGCTGTTTGTCCCTAAGGAAGTTGACCTACTTTAACGAGAAGTCAAACTGCAGCTCTCCCATAGATATTATGCGGTCAAGACAAGCTATGACGTTACTTATTACTTGCATATTTAATTCTCTTTAAGGTACTCTCTTTAAGGTTGAGTGTTCTCTTTGCAAGTACCTACATAGTGCTATTAAATTATTGGCTTATCTACTATATAAAAATAAGTCGGGTTTTCCTCCCTGACGCTATAACTCCAGAACGCACGAACCGATTTCCACGGTTTTGCATTCGTTGGAAAGGTCTCGGGCTCCGTGAGGTTTATAGCAAAGAAAATTCGGGAAAAGGGGGTAAAACGGGATCCACGCGTACGAAGTCGCGGGCGGCCGCTAGTAAGGTATGAAATTCTATCTTTTAAAAATGATAACCTCTGGGGCACATTAATTATTGAGTGGGTCAGCAAGCGTAGTGTAGGACGCCATTAGCTAAATAGAATGACGACTTGCGAAAGGTCGCGGGCAAAGGCTGGAAGTGACAAGCTGAAGACAGGGCAAACTGGCCAGTATTGGAGGAAGTCTGTCCTGCAATAGGCCGGGTCTCCACACCCCCTCTGTAGGAGTGTAGGCCAAATCCAATGCCTCTGGTAACTTAGAGGGTCGTGCTCCTTCAATGGAGACTACGGATACGACCTGCAAGCTTTGAGGAGAGCGTATCTTCACCTTAAAGGCCGGCAACGCACCTGTAACGCCCCTGGGTCTGCGGGTGTCTATGGGCGACGGTAATCACTTACCATCAGGTGATCCGTCTGCTCGTTGCCTCCTGTCACATAAAAAAAAACTAAATGACCTGATGATTACTGTGGATACTCACCAGTCATCAGTATTTATGTCCTCGTCATCCTTAGGCTCTTCTTTCTCGCCCTCCGTGGCTGCCTTCTCTTTGATGGCGTGTAATTTGTTCTTGAATTTCGCCAGCAGTTGTAGGGTGAAGTTTTCTCTGTAAAAAATACATATTTGTACAGAATACTGATAGAAATTTTAAATTACACTACTCCAAAAGAGATGTTTTGGATTTAGCTGAGCATGACGTCACACAACGCACTCGTTTTAGCGTGTAATGTGACGTCACTAGATTACAAATATTTGTAACTTAAATTATCTACCTAAATTCGAAAAGAAAATTGCTTTTCTAAAAATTTTGCCATTTTTTAGTAGTGATTTAACCTACAGAAAAAGTGTAAATGATTTGGTTCGATTCCCACCATAGGCAAATATTCGTGTGATCATCATAATTTATACATTCACTAATTTACTAGAGGAAAAAGGAACATACCACACTAAAAGACAAATTAAAAGATAAGCATTTATTTATAAACAAAATAAAATTATTGAGCCCAAATAATTTAAAATATCAAAAATGGCAGTGATCTAAAGTCTGGTCTGTGAGCACGTAGAATTTTGCCCGTCGCACAGTCGCGACAGCAATATAATTACGCGCGAGCGATAAGGATGGGTAGCTTGGGGTCATTGGACAAAATTCTACGTGCTCACAGACCGGGATATAACATTAAATAACAAATCAACAATATAATTAAACAGTCAAGTGCGAGTCAATCTCGCCTACAAAAGATTATACAGGCGACAATACATTTTTGATGTGAAAAACGCCCTTAGAAGATTAATTGGAACTAGACTAGAATGTTTTTCTAGACTTCTTATGATTTAAAGTCAAAGTCAAAAAGCAAACAATACATGCATTAATTTACTTTAAAGTACGCGAAATTAAATAAATAAAACATTTGATTATAGTCTGGTCTGTGAGCACGTAGAATTTTGTCCAATGACCCCAAGCTACCCATCCTTATTGCTCGCGCGTAATTATGTTGCTGTCACGCTCGCACACTCACTGCGGGCGCCCGTCGCACAGTTGCGACAGCAATATAATTACGCGCGAGCGATAAGGATGGACAAAATTCTTCGTGCTCACAGACCGGGCTTTAACTGTAAATAATTGCTAATGGATTTATAGTTGTTGCAATTCTCGAAGGCGAGTGAGCTTTACATGTTTGGTGGCTCGCTACTGTTCGTTTTTCATAAGTTTTGATAGACATTACACTATCGTTATGTGCATGTACACGTACACACACAAGTTAAGCTCACTCGCCTTCGGAATTACAAGAGCTATAACTGCATTAAATAATTATAAATTAACCACAACACTACCTACATTTTGTACTTTTCTTTTATAAGCATACCACAGAACTGAGTTGACTCCTGCGTGTTTTTGTGACGTCAAATGTCAGCAAGACTTCATATTTGTATGCTCTGTCACGTCATAATATTATGTCAAAGTACCCTGCCCGGGCCTATGTACTAAATAAACTATTTCATTTTAAAAATGGTCGCTCCCGTGCCGCTTCCATACCTCAGATACAGACTTGATTTAAGCGCTGGACCTCTAATTTCTAAGACACTTCATATATTTTGCAAGCATTCATCTAAATCATCGCTATCATTTATTACCGCTTCGTCCCACGGCCCATAAATATTGGCTTTATATTTCTGCCATCTCACAAACATAACCGGGCAATACACGTTCACAATGCCCACCAAAATAACGAAATAACACAGTAACGTTACCGATACAGTGTACAGACTCGCCAACGTTATTAATAACGTTATAAAATAAATGAATGTAAACAATCTTGTGTATAGCAGCACTTTGAAAAGCTGCGGGCTTAGAACGAAAAAGATGACAGATACGGTCAGCAAAATGAACGCATCGAACGGTGTTGCCAGTCTAGATACTAGACAAACAGATGCAAAAATGGCCGCGTTTATAGATAAAGATTTAGACACTAATGCTACTTTTACTTCGTAGTCAAAAAATATCAAATGCACCAACATCATTATGACAGCCCAAGCGTATATCGTATCTGTGCTGACAGTATCTGTCAAAGTATGTACTATAGGTGACAGTAAATAACCTAAAACTAAATAAACTAGCACAGTTCTCACATGCCTTAACTGGTCGCTTCCTTCAAAAACGACGTACAATAAATAACAGAATACCGTTACCGTTATTCCGGCGTAAATAACGGTATTGGTATTAACGTAATCGTTGTACATGTACACGAATAGCACAGCGTATAGCACACACAAACACATTCTAAACACAATCCGAAAGGAACCGTAGAACGCTTCACTGAGAGTCACTTTTTGAACGAACAGGTTTTTCCTCAGGTCTTCCAGAAACTTCGAATCGGTGTAGTTGTCGGGATATTCTCGATTTTCGTATAAATTCTTCACCCATGGCTTTCGTTTTGGCGTTTTCGTGAACTTGTACCTTCGCCTTCTGAAAATGTTTTCTTGCATTAGTCCAGTTACAAATCTTCTTTATTCTTATTGCTGTTCTTGAAATGAGTGCTTGTCTGTTATTTTTAGGCGTTTTCAGTCTTGTTGGATAGACTCTTCTGCGTTTCAAAGTCATAACAAACACAACATATTCTTTTCAAGTTCAAAATTCATTTTTAATCACATCTGATGATTTTCATAAACACGTCAAAAAAACTCGAAATACTTTTTTTACGTATAAAATTCGAGAAATCGTCAATCTTAGTGAATTTCATCATAACTAACACAAAGAAAAACTTATATGCGTTTTTTGAAATGTAAGGCTGAGTTGCACCACCTTATCTTAACCGTAACAATAATCAGTGCTTTTTGCATGGAGTTTGACAGATTTTTGACGTTAAAGTAAGAGGGTGCAACTCAACCTAAATGGTTTTTGTGGGTGATTTTTTGTTGTAATTTATCTAAACATAGCGTACCTGTACATAGTAATCTAAATGTGTGTAGATTTTTAATATAAAATGTGTAAGAATAATAACCAGAGGTTGATTGCACATGTCGTGACACTCAAATCTCCTCGTGGATTTAAAGGTCATAGCAGACTTATCAATTCGGAACGGGATCAATAGCGTATCGCCTTTTCAAGCTGTCATCGACTTGTCAACCGCGAGGCGAAGCGTTTACCTTACCGTACACCACATACAAAGAATACTGACCGCCTAAAGTTGATACGAGGCGGAATCGTGTAAAGCAATCGTAATCATTTGACAGTTCGAGAATACGATAAAGTCAGTTAAACAAAGCGATTGACAGAATAATCGTACGTTATGAACTGTCAAATAATAACGATTGCTTTACACAATTCCACCTACGGTCACGATCCCTTTCCAGGTTGATAGGTGTCCTACGTCATTAAAACTAATTTATCAGACAAAAAATACTTGATCATTTATGTAATTTGGTCATTCGAAAGATCAATGAGTTTTTATGATCAATTATTTACAAAAACCTATTTAAATATCTACCAACTAATCCAAATAAAATACTATAAAATAAAAACTTACCTGTCAGCACCCTTTTTAGGAATTTTCTCTTTCATTTTCTTATACTTCTCCTGCTCTTCCACATATTTCTTGTACATCTCGTTGTCTTCTTCTATCTTCTTTTTATCGCTATCTTCCGTCTCGCTCTCTTTCTTGCTGTCCTCTTTCGGCGCGCGCATTTCTTTCTTGAGCTGTTTTATTTCGTTTCTTATTCGATCCCTGGAAATATTGAATAATGTATTAATCTTTTATACTAATCTATACTTAATTTTATAAAGCTGAAGAGTTTGTTTAAATGCGCTAATCTCAGGAACTACTGGTCCGATTTGAAAAAATATTTCTGTGTTTGATAGCTCACTAATCGAGAAAGGCTTTAGGCTAATAACATCACCCTACAGCCAATAGGGACGTTGCAGCAAAGAAAAATGTTGCAAAAACGGGAAATATTATTCAAACTATTTTCACGCGTACGAAGTCGCGGGCACAGCTAGTATTACATAAATACGAAAGTTTGTGAATAGTCCAGTCAATAAAGCATTATAGATGGAAAACCGTGGAACACAATTTTTGACATCGGGACTTTATTTAGACTAGTTAGGAGGTGAACATAGCCCCCGCCCTTAGCCCTTAAGCCGGCGGGGAGAGGGGGGATTAGGGGGGAGAAATTGTGTTCCAGGGATTTCTCTCTACACCGTCGTTAAAGCATTAATTGACTGGACTAGAAGACGAATGGATGTTTGTTACTCTTTCATGCTTAAACTACTGAATCGATTTAGATAAAATTTGATAGTTTGAGACCCAGGGAAAAACATAATATGACTGTTTTTATCCCAGTTTTTGGAAGAAGGAAACTTAATATGATCAATTACAAGTCTAGTCTATAACTGAGATAATAATATGGTAACGGAGTCAGTGTCTACATTATGGGAGCGACACGGGAGGGTGTTTTGTGACATCAAACGTCAGTGTAACCTTAAATGTGCTTGTATGCTGTTTCTTCATATGTCACCCCTCATGTACGGCTTTCATACCTCAGGCACTGACTCCTGACCTGTAATTAAAAATGTAGTACTCATAAAGGTAACAGGAAGGCGCTGGATGCAGGCCGCTACCAACCGGTCGATGTGAAAATCATTGGGGGAGGCCTATGTTCAGCAGTGGACGTCCTGTGGCTGAAATTATAATGATAATTATTTACCTTTCTTTCTGTCTTTCCATGTCTCTTTCTTTCCCCAAATAATATTCTCCGTCTCCCTCGCTCTCTGAGTCTTCTTTTGTCTCTTCTTTCCTCTTTTTATTGCTCTCCTTGTCTGGCGTTCTATCTCTCTTCTTAGCGTTCAATTTGTCTCGTATACTTGATACGGCTGCTGCTGTTTTCTCTTTCTTCTCGATATCTTCTGCGCTCGTGCTTTGTTGGTCCACTTGCTCTTCTAATTCTAATTCTAGCTCTGAAAAAGAAAAAAGATTTACTACATTATAACAGCTTCATAAATTCTTATTTTTTACAAACAATCAGTATAAAAACTAAAAGTTGTAATAAGTAAGTACTCGCTATAAGTTTCGCATCCGGCTTGAAGGACCCAATAGGTAACTGCACTGATTATAGAACTGATATCTTGAAGTGACCTTTCTAATAAAAAGTTATACTATAAGTGAAAGATCTTATTAACAACATTAGGTGTAATTGCGGTCAAATACCTGCCTTGTTCTGCATAAAAAAACTGTTTGACAACAAGAAACAAAGGACAGAAACACACAGCAGTGGTGATAGGTGCAGTGGTGAAATGAATGCCCTGATGATAATAATAGCCCGAAGGTTTACTGGCAGATAACGCCTTATATAACATAGAGTTCGCGATATGGTAAATGATGACATTCAAGAATAAATAAGTAAATAATTATAACTAGCTAGCCAGGTGGATTCAGAATAATCCTTACCAGCATCCAAATTTAGCAGAAAATGGGGTATAAAACAGCTGGATTTGTCTCACCGGCAGCAGTCTTCTTGCTAAGTTTCGGGTCGTCTAGCAAGTCGTGTGTCGACTTCGGCTTCCCTCGGTATTCGACCGCTTCGCCTTCATCCTCCTCGGCTTCCTCGCCGAAGGACAGCAGCCCGAAGTTCCTGTGGGATTGTGGGCTCTATTAGTTAGAGATTAAGGTCGATATCTTATGATATACACCACTAAATTTTAATCACCGAAAAAAAAAATTCTGGGTAATGAGTTATTGATACTGATCCCATTTATGCAAAAAAGAGTAAAATAAAGCGACTCAAAATATCCTCCTAAAATTGGTAATTTATTGACACACGCGTCGCGAGCACTATTTACGTACGCTAATGTAACACTTATTAGAATTCAAAATGGTCTAAGTTGGCTAAGTATGTAATAATAACACTGGAAGCGTGGTCGAGGCGTAAGCGAGACAGACAGATCGAGGCAATATGCGAGCGCGTACGACTACTCTAGCGAGCAGCGGAGTGACCCAGCTGTGACGCGTGAAATACGGATTAACGAAAATTTAATTAAAAAAAATAACTTCATGAAAACCATTTCTTTTTCTTTTGCTTTCAATATTCCACACGTTTTTACATAACCTGTTTAATTTTTTTCGGTGATAAAAATTTAGTGGTGTATAATAGCCAGGTTTCTGTGGGAGATGTAATAATGAACTCTATTATTTGTAAGTTGTAACTTAACAACGAGTATTAGACGCGATTCGCGATTAGGTAATAATAAATAAATATTACCTATTTTTGCCTGACGTTTCGATCGGATTGCACCGGCCGTGCACAAGCTGACTTGACCGTCGAGTAAGAATTCCGTATATTTATTGTTTTTTCGCAAAGTACAGCCGTATGTGACGGTACGGTGTCGCTTCCACTTTCGGCCAAATCATCACTTTCCATCAGTGATATGTAGGCCACGATAACTTCCACGTTTTGGTAAAGAAAAAATTACTACATATTTTAAGTTTTCATTCCAGTTTTTGAAAGGGGAAAGCAATTAAGTAAGTGAATAAATAAATAAATAAATTCTTTATTGAATAACTTATTGACAGTTTTTAACAATAGGCTAATATTAAATTAAATAAAATGACCGATATTCGCGCAGGGAAAAGTAAAAAAAAATCAGTACTCACTTAACCCCTTGCCGTTCCTTCTTCTTTTTCTTAGGGGCCTCGTCAACCCGTTTCTCGGTCACCCGCGGCTCTATATCCGTGAACGGGTTAATAACCACCGTAGTGCTGAGTATCTTCTGAGGGTGTTCGGGCCTGTCGTCGTGGTCTATCAGACCCTCGCTTAGTTTGAGCATGTTGTAGATTGTTTCACCTGTGATGTGAATGGGATGAAGTATGAGTGGTTAACGGTTTTAAGTTAGATTTTATTAATCTAATGATACATAAAATATAAAACTCAAAGGTGACTGACTGCCTGACTGACACAGTGATCTATCAACGCACAGCCCAAACCACTGAACGGATAGGGCTGAAATTTGGCATGCAGGTAGATGTTATGACGTAGGCATCCGCTAAGAAAGGATTTTACGAAACTCCACCCCTAAGGAGGAAAAACGGGATCCACGCGTACAAAGACGCGGGCACCCGCTAGTGATACATAATCACAAACAAAATGTGAGATTAAAAGACACACTTATCAACCCGGAAAGGGATCGTAACCGTATCAACTCGAGGCGGTCAATATTCTTTGTATGAAACTCCATACTGCAACGCACACTTATCCGCACCGTAACGTAAATGCTTCGCCTCGCGGTTGACAGCGCGCGAAGGGCGATAGTTGATAAGTCTGCTATGACCTTTATGCAACCATAAGCTAAAGCCCGGTCTGTGAGCACGTAGAATTTTGTCCAATGACCCCTAGCTACCAATCCTTATCGCTCGCGCGTAATTATATTGCTGTCGCGACTGTGCGACGGGCGCCCGCAGTGAGTGTGCGAGCGCGACAGCAACATAATTACGCGCGAGCGATAAGGATGGGTAGCTTGGGGTCATTGGACAAAATTCTACGTGCTCGCAGACCAGACTATAGTACAAGTCTTAAATTATCGCATTTAATACAAATTAAAATGCATTTTTAAAGCATTTTTTGTGTAACAGAATTGTGATTAGTGATTATGTACTTCTAATTAATCACTATAACTTTACTTCTACTTACCGGTGACCTTCCCAAATATAGTATGCTTGTTCTGCAGCTCTGGAGTGGCAGCCAGCGTGAAGAAGAACTGCGAGCCGTTGTCGTCCTTCCCAGCGTTGGCCATGGCCACCAACCCTCGCCGGTTGAAACGGAGACGCGAGTGGAACTCATCCTGGTAGATTAATATCATAGTAATCAATCATTAATCATCTAGTCATTTACACCCGGATTCATAAACATTACTGTGAGATCTCTCAGTGAAGGGGTCGGACTGGCCGACTCGCGATCCGGGGAACGCGGGTTCGGTCCCCGCCGCCGCTCGACTATTGAGGTGAGCTCACTCGTGATACAAGCATATTTAGCTTAGCACAAGGGGCTAACGGGAGTATTAGTAATTTGTGTAATAAAAAAATAGTAATTATCTTTAAAAAAAAATAGCCTCAATGGTGCATGTTTGAAACACATAGGTTTAACTTCTTTAAATATTGAACATATTATGCCAGCTTTGCCCTTTAACTACATATTATATTTCTCCAATCATCATCTTATCTACTCTTTTTTTTTAAATAGCCTCAATGATACATGTTTGAAACACATAGGTTTAACTTCTTTAAATATTGAACATATGCCAGCTTTGCCCTTTAACTACATATTATATTTCTCCAATCATCATCTTGTCTACTAAGTTTTATTACACTTACTTTAAAAGGAGCACCGTAGATGGATTCTCCACCAGTACCATCTCCATTCGGATCACCACCTTGCACGATAAACCCTGGCACTACTCTGTGAAATATTGTTCCTGTGAAACAAAAAGATTTTTTAAATGACTTTAAAACAAAAAATAATTATGGTAGCACTAAGCACGCACATTATTATTGCAAAAGACATTTAGTTAATTGTGTACTTATTGATAGAATTATCTTGTGGCGAAGTTTTGGGCTGATACTGTGTAGGTTTGTTGTCGACACGAAAAGAAGAATAGAATTATGCTGTGCTCTACTAATGCATGTGCTATTCAATTATTATTTAACAAGTAAACAGGCTATTTGGCTAACTTTTTAAGGTATATTTTAATCAAATGTCATACAAAGTAAGTTGAATGAGTTATGAGATTATTTATAATTTATCTTTCTAACCTGAGGTGGAATTGTGTAAAGCAATCATTATCATTTGACAGTTCATAACGTACGATTATTCTGTCAAACTGTCAAATGATTACGATTGCTTTACACAATTCCACCTCCGAGCTATAAGTTAAGTCATTGATAAAAGGCAGTAAAGTAAGGAAAGAAGTACAAGTTACCATTATAATATCCTTCCATACACAGCTGGATAAAGTTCCTGCATGCTTTGGGAGCTTCTTTTGTCCATAATTCAACGTCAATTTCTCCAGCGGTTGTTTTGAGGAGAACCTTAAAGAATAAAGTTACATTATTAATGTATAATAGTCTCAAAATGCAATCACAGCAGTGTGTATAAAATCATCATCATCATTTTCAGCCATAGGACGTCCACTGTGAAAAAAAGGCTCCCCCAATGATTTCCACAATGGCCGGTTGGTGGCGGCCTGCATCCAGCGCCTTCCTGCTACCTTTTCATACAGGTAGTGACTTCATAGTCATCGGTCCACCTTTTATATAAAATACTTGGGTTTTATCTCTTCATGCAAGATGAGTCACTTATAAAATAATGATTAACCAATTTTTGCTATTTTAATTATTTGTATTAAATGTACCAACACGTATGTACAAACGTACATAAACCTAGAACGAATAATGTAAGTACTTTAATTATTTCTTATCAAGAATGGTATCTATGAAAGTAAGAAAATTTCAAGTCACTCGTTGTTTTATACAGCTGAATCTAGTCTTAGTGTAAAAAATACATTGTAACTGATGACTTTCACAAAAATTTAATGGATATTTAGAAGGAAAAATACCAAAAATTTCACAAAACGATTTCACTGAATTTTACCTTGCCTAGAGCCGGCGGTTCTTGAATGTATATGTTACTCATGATGTACAATTATTAATTATCTAAATATTAATAATCTTATAACAAAATTCATTCGTATTTCATCGTAAAACAATTATTTAAATTATTTTTGTACACCACACACAACAACAAAATTCAGCAACACAAACTGTCAATGTCAGTGTCACAGTGACACTGTTACTGGATAAAAAACGAACGAATAGGCAATGAAATGTAAAACTATACAGCTTCCACGAAATTATAGTTCAGTTGTTGTAAAAATACAACTTTTTACAACAACTAAACTAAAATCTAAAATCTATATTTATGATTATAAACTAAGCAGAAATGTATTTTGATGATTTAAGAAGTATCTAGTTGCAGGCAGTGCAGGACCGATCGTTAAAAAAATTGGGAGGCTTTTGTCCAGCAGTGGACGTTAATTGGCTGAAACAAACAAGGTGTGCCTCATTGAGATTGAGTTGGATATGATAGGAGATACCTAAACTTCGGGTCAATAAATCTAATGATACTTACAATATCGGCTGATCTTGACAGACATTGAAACTAAAGCACCTCAAAATATCTATTACTTACTCATAACTACTAAATACCTACCGAGAATAAGTAGATCTGTAACAGAATTGATCTTAGCAATGCAGATTCCCTAGCAATACCAGCACGTATATGCAAAGAATTTAATATACTCCCTCATGGAGATATTAAAAATTCACAGAGCGTTCCTTGTGAAAACATTTTTGATAGTGTCCGACCGAATGTTCGGTTTCGGTTTCGTTTTCGGTTGAGTTTCGGTAAAAACACGAGTTTCGGTTTAGTTTCGTTTTCGGCGGCAAACTTGCCGAAACTACGACCGAAACCGAATGTGCATAAAAGTATAATAAAGTTTAATCTAACCTATAATATTTTTTTTGGTTCGCAAATGCTATACGTAAACAAACATTAGTTAGGTAGTTAGTTAGTAATGACTACAGTGCATTTCATGGTGATAATATTATGGATTCAGAGTTTCAAAGTCCATTTTAGTATTTATCACCAAGGTATCCAAGTGGCAAGTACAGTAGCTATACTAACTTACGTACTACCAGTTTTGTTTTGAGAAATTATAAAGGTAAAAGACCCGACCATGGGACGGGTTATGTATATGTCCTGAATATTGCGAGTAATTAAAAAAAATGTAGACTAAGTATAAATCCTTCTTTTTCATTTTTAATACATAATTTGATACCTTTTAGAGTAAAAAGGCGCTTTATAAGTTCAATTTTAATGCAATTTAAAGAGAAAACAATAAAGACTAACTGATTATTGATTATAATAACGTTTTCTTTATTTTTCCCTCAAAATGAGCCTTGTAAGTAAGTTTCGGTTTCGGTTTCGGTTTCGGCCGAAATAGACACCGTTGCCGAAATTCGTTTTCGGTTTCGGTTTCGGTCGTAAAACTAGTTTCGGTCGGACACTAATTTTTGAACTCAATGTTATTCACTTTTTACCCGGCTGCAGAAATAAAGCAATGTTTGTAAGACATATTATTAGATTGTATAGCCGAAAATGGGAGCTTTTTGCCTGCATCTTACATTCCTGTCTGAAGTGATGAAAATTAACTCGTAGAGACGATGGCCGTTAGGGCAGAAAATTTCTCGAATGGCAACCACGGGCCGAAAGACGAAGCGTGGGCACGCCTCCTACTAGGTGGACCGACGATCTAATGAAGTTTGCGGAAGAACCTGGATGCAGGCAGCGCAGGACCCGTTGTTATGGAAAGCCTTGGGGGAGGCCTTCGTCCAGCAGTGGACGTCATTATTAGGCTGAAACGAACAAAGTAGGCTTTTAAAAAGCGCTTTTACGTTTATCAGGCCAAAAATGAAAGCAAACTCCCCCGGAATCCTCAACCACAAAGAATCTGGCTATCTCCCCTGGATTAAATTGCCGAAACAAAACAATGCTTTTAACTTATTTGTTAGGGCGACAAACTTAAGAAAGATGGTGGTCTAGGTAACGCCAGTATTCACAAACGAAGCAGCAAATGAAACGCACAGCATTGAATAGAGCTCTGTGATTGGATCGTATGTCACCCTGTGCGTTCACGCGCACTGTGAGACCTCATAGTAATGTTTGTGAATACTGATGGCGTAAGTAGGTGAGTGGACTTAGATCAACCTACTTGCAAACCAAGCAGAAAATGTACTTAGTTAGTCCCATTGGGAATCGAATCTGGGATCTTTGCGTGGGAGGAAATGAGGAATTACTTAGTATTAGAGCACAGAAGTCAATCTCAATCAACGTCAATATTCCAAACCCTGAACTTCTCAGCATTCTCACTAAAAATCTTATTATTGGGCTTGTACCCACACGGAGACATCCCGTTTCTTGCAGGAACTGTTTTTTACAGGATTCTATTTAGTAGGGTAAGCGTGTTTATAAAGTTCACATATTATGTGCATCGCGTTTATAGTCCCATAATGAATCGAATTTGTAGGTAATCTGAATTTCAAACTCACATTACCTTTAGAATAGAATAGCAAGTATTTATTTGTCTCAAAACAGGTTTCATTTACAGTAGACAAAAACAAGACCCACAAACCCTGTTATTCTGCCATAGCCAATATATACTTTAGTTTAGTATGTCCACATTAGTGTGTTCAAAATTGACCAGTTTTGCGGGATTGCAGGATCCAGTGTGATCCAGGAAATGTGGGAAATTGGATTGCCGAGGGAACGATGCCTACAACAAAAGCTTAAGGCTGAGTTGCACCACCTATCTTTGACCGTAACTTATAACGATAACCGGTGTTTTTTGTATGGAGTTTGACAGATATTTGGACGTAGTTAAAGTCAAAGTAAGATGGCGCAACCCAGCCTAAGACAGAGGCTAAAACATTCCATACACTAGACTTCTTGGTATTCCCATTAAAGCACAGCGATTTATCCCATTTCACCAAAAGCAATAAATCTTCGCCCCCTGAAACGGCAATTTCATTTGCCACAAATAACAAATGGTAAATGTAAAAATAAAGCTGAGGGCACAATTTAGTTATTTGTCGCGCGAATTAAGATGGACTCGCTGCGCCCCGGGGGACTGGGCTTATCCTACGCTTGTAAAGACAGCGGCTTAATAAAAGATATGGCTGAGCGAAAAGTAAACTCTGAAGTTAAATTTCAAATAATATTAATTAAAACTATTCCCACCTCTCGTTACCACCGCTGCAACTCCTGTGTAGTCAGGATCTACAGCTTGACCGCCAATAACCAAACCAGTGAAAGTCAAGTTTGTCCCGGGGGAAAGTTAAACTGTCATTGGACCCGCAACGAAATTATTCAGAATAAAATAGGAGGAGTTCGAAGTTAACTTTCATAAATAAGTCATCATAAATGCTGAGCGGGCGCCTTTTTGACACAAAATATGCGTGTATAGTTTTAAGTTCCTTTGTTCTATTTTTTTCTCTTTGTGTCAAATAAAGTTTTTCTTATCTTATCTTATCTTATCTTATCTTAACTTATCTTATCATAATCATGAGATCATTAATTTAGTCTCCACTGCAGGAGCACGACCCTTTCTAGTTTACCAAAGGGCTACACTCCCCCCACGCTGTGGTCAGACGGGTTGACACAGAGTTTAACTAACTTGAATGATCGAGACAAAAATGAGGAAAACGAGATCCGTAGGAAAACTAAAGTAATCGCAACATAGTTAATCCGCAGAATTGCCAAACTTAAGTGGCAGTGGGTGAGGCACATAGCTTGTGGAAGAACTGTCGGCCTTTGGGGAAGAAAAGTTTTCGTTTATATTATACCACGGACTGGAAAGCTTAGTAGGTAGTAGTAGTAAGTAATAGGCTTAAATGGCTGACGCAGTTTCCTATGATGTTTTTATGATATTCAGTTTGGACACAGTCAAGTAATTAACACTTCTTCACATAAATGCAAGCAAAACTAACTTAACTCTTACCTGCATTAAGTTCTAAAGCTCTTGTAAATATAGCTCTCGCATTGCCCTACCCCGGATAACTATCCCTCCGAGCAAATAAAGTGATATCAACACGGTCGCTCTCAGTGTCACCGCGGCACCTCCCGCGTACGGAGAGTCGTTTAAATTGTTTTAACGCAATCAAGCAACGCGATGCGCTTTTAAGTTGATTGTAGTGGTGGAAAATTGTAGTTATTATTGAGTTTTTATGAGGTGAGTTAGGTTTGTGCAAGCTTTACCTGTTGTATTTTGTTTGAGTTGGACACAGGTGCTGTCGTATTACCTAAGCTGACCTAAATTTTAAACCAAAACATTATTAGGTATTACGTAGAACCCTGAATACAAAAATTGTTATAAAGAGTTATCTTAAATTTTTAATGTAAAATTGAATATAACTCGATAAGTTAAGTACAAACAACATTTGGTTTCTTAAGTCTTATCATCATCATTTTCAGCCGGAGGATTTTTGCCTTTACTTTTAAAAGATCTTAAGTCTCAGATAAATACATACAGGGTGTTGATTTCAATCCTCGCCATATTTAGGGAGTTGATTAAGTAGCTTAAAAAATCTGATCAAGAACAAGTAAAAAAATGACTTCGAAAAAAATTTAAAACGAACTTTAACTTTAGTTAGTCAAAGAAAAATACCTATTTACACTATCTACTTTACGTGGCTACCCGACATGTTAAGCAAGCAATCCGCGTAGCTCGATGGTGCCATGGTGGTACTTATTCTGTGATGGTGCCGCAGTGTAAACGTATTGCAGTATTGCGAGCGTCAGTACCATTGATGTCGCACGGAAAACTTTCGTTTTTTTGTGTTTTTTTTATAAAAGTCATAATATAGATCACCTAAACAAACATGGCGAGGATTGAAATCAACACCCTATATATCTGGTAGGTAAATGCACCGGTAAATTAAGCCACCTTTATTAATTGGAGTATTTTTAACGTAATGCCAAATTTCTATGTGCAACTATTATAGGAAAAAACGGTCTATAATCGGATAATTTTTATGAGTTCTAAAAATACCGATTCTAAAACACTAGCTGACAAACCAGACGTCCAATCTAAATATATAAAAGGAGAAACTGACTGACTGACTGACAGATCAACGCAAAGCCTAAACGGCTAAACGTAGGCACTTGAAATTTGGAAGGGTCGTAGCTTAGGTACCGTAGAGGTGCACTAAGAAAGGAATTCCCGAAATTCCCACGGGAACGTGAATTAGCGGGAAAAACGGGATTCACGCGTACGAAGTCGCGGGCGGCCGCTAGTTCATCTATAAAAAGATGTTAATCTTNAACTAAATAACGTTAGTGGTTTCAGCACAATCGCGAAAGATCATCTTACCCCAGGGGATCAACTCGTACTACTTTCCCCTAATACTTATTTCCGCGAAACGTTTTCAATTTTTCGCTTCACAAGAACCACCCTCGGACTTAACCAAATTGGTTTAGTAATTGAAGAGTTTTTCGCTTATTACAAAGAAAGAAGATTGTACGGTACGAAATTAGCAAATAGAAAGAAAATCTTAATTCTTGCAACAATAAATTCCGAAAACAAGAAATTATTTACTGACTCCGGGTTTTTGAATTGATATTTTTAACTTAAGCGTGCTCTTTTTCTACATAATAAAAAGCTGACTTCTGAAACCTGAATTTAACCCCTTAATTTTAATAATTATAAAGACGGACAGCTAAAAGAGTTTAGCCTTGATCACACGTACCGAGCAAACGGGCGAGACAGTGCTCTCGGCCGAGTACTCGGTGTGTATTAAGAGCCATTTCACAAAAATATTCCGCGCGAATTTAGGTAAAAGCTGTCAACGCAACGTCAAAAGAGTAAAAAGAACGCTGAAATGGACAAAAAAATCTTGAACCGTGACCGTATTAAGACTTGATTTAAGTTATTAATTTTAAGGTAGAATGAGGTATTCAAACTTGATTAATTAATTTAAAGTTTATT